>NC_134357.1:239892746-240163620 GCF_048569485.1 Anomaloglossus baeobatrachus | reverse complement strand
GGGGGCATTAATACAGTATAGGGGCCAGGATGGTGGACATTATTACAAGATGGGGGCATTAATACAGTATAGGGGTCAGGATGGTGGACATTATTACAAGATGGGGGCATTAATACAGTATAGGGGGCCAGGACGGTGGACATTATTACAAGATGGGGGCATTAATACAGTATAGGGGTCAGGATGGTGGACATTATTACAGTATAGGGGTCAGGATGGTGGACATTATTACAAGATGGGGGCATTAATACAGTATAGGGGTCAGGATGGTGGATATTATTACATGATGGGGGCATTAATACAGTATAGGGGTCAGGATGGTGGACATTATTACATGATGGGGGCATTAATACAGTATAGGGGTCAGGATGGTGGAAATTATTACATGATGGGGGCATTAATACAGTATAGGGGTCAGGATGGTGGACATTATTACATGATGGGGGCATTAATACAGTATAGGGGTCAGGATGGTGGACATTATTACATGATGGGGGCATTAATACAGTATAGGGGTCAGGATGGTGGACATTATTACATGATGGGGGCATTAATACAGTATAGGGGTCAGGATGGTGGAAATTATTACAAGATGGGGGCATTAATACAGTATAGGGGTCAGGATGGTGGACATTATTACATGATGGGGGCATTAATACAGTATAGGGGTCAGGATGGTGGACATTATTACATGATGGGGGCATTAATACAGTATAGGGGTCAGGATGGTGGACATTATTACATGATGGGGGCATTAATACAGTATAGGGGTCAGGATGGTGGACATTATTACATGATGGGGGCATTAATACAGTATAGGGGTCAGGATGGTGGAAATTATTACATGATGGGGGCATTAATATAGTATAGGGGTCAGGATGGTGGACATTATTACAAGATGGGGGCATTAATACAGTATAGGGGTCAGGATGGTGGAAATTATTACAAGATGGGGGCATTAATACAGTATAGGGGTCAGGATGGTGGACATTATTACATGATGGGGGCATTAATACAGTATAGGGGTCAGGATGGTGGACATTATTACAAGATGGGGGCATTAATACAGTATAGGGGTCAGGATGGTGGAAATTATTACAAGATGGGGGCATTAATACAGTATAGGGGTCAGGATGGTGGAAATTATTACAAGATGGGGGCATTAATACAGTATAGGGGTCAGGATGGTGGAAATTATTACATGATGGGGGCATTAATACAGTATAGGGGTCAGGATGGTGGACATTATTACATGATGGGGGCATTAATACAGTATAGGGGTCAGGATCGTGGACATTATTACATGATGGGGGCATTAATACAGTATAGGGGGCAAGGATGGTGGACATTATTACAAGATGGGGGCATTAATACAGTATAGGGGTCAGGATGGTGGACATTATTACAAGATGGGGGCATTAATACAGTATAGGGGGCCAGGATGGTGGACATTATTACAAGATGGGGGCATTAATACAGTATAGGGGTCAGGATGGTGGGACATTATTACAGTATAGGGGTCAGGATGGTGGACATTATTACAAGATGGGGCATTAATACAGTATAGGGGTCAGGATGGTGGACATTATTACATGATGGGGGCATTAATACAGTATAGGGGTCAGGATGGTGGACATTATTACATGATGGGGGCATTAATACAGTATAGGGGTCAGGATGGTGGACATTATTACATGATGGGGGCATTAATACAGTATAGGGGTCAGGATGGTGGACATTATTACATGATGGGGGCATTAATACAGTATAGGGGTCAGGATGGTGGACATTATTACATGATGGGGGCATTAATACAGTATAGGGGTCAGGATGGTGGACATTATTACAAGATGGGGGCATTAATACAGTATAGGGGTCAGGATGGTGGACATTATTACAAGATGGGGGCATTAATACAGTATAAGGGGTCAGGATGGTGGAAATTATTACAAGATAGGGGCATTAATACAGTATAGGGGTCAGGATGGTGGACATTATTACATGATGGGGGCATTAATACAGTATAGGGGTCAGGATGGTGGACATTATTACATGATGGGGGCATTAATACAGTATAGGGGTCAGGATGGTGGAAATTATTACATGATGGGGGCATTAATACAGTATAGGGGTCAGGATGGTGGACATTATTACATGATGGGGGCATTAATACAGTATAGGGGTCAGGATGGTGGACATTATTACATGATGGGGGCATTAATACAGTATAGGGGTCAGGATGGTGGACATTATTACAAGATGGGGGCATTAATACAGTATAGGGGTCAGGATGGTGGAAATTATTACAAGATGGGGGCATTAATACAGTATAGGGGTCAGGATGGTGAACATTATTACATGATGGGGGCATTAATACAGTATAGGGGTCAGGATGGTGGACATATTACAAGATGGGGGCATTAATACAGTATAAGGGGTCAGGATGGTGGAAATTATTACAAGATAGGGGCATTAATACAGTATAGGGGTCAGGATGGTGGAAATTATTACATGATGGGGGCATTAATACAGTATAGGGGTCAGGATGGTGGACATTATTACATGATGGGGGCATTAATACAGTATAGGGGTCAGGATGGTGGACATAATTACATGATGGGGGCATTAATACAGTATAGGGGTCAGGATGGTGGACATTATTACATGATGGGGGCATTAATACAGTATAGGGGTCAGGATGGTAGAAATTATTACATGATGGGGGCATTAATACAGTATAGGGGTCAGGATGGTGGACATTATTACATGATGGGGGCATTAATACAGTATAGGGGTCAGGATGGTGGACATTATTACATGATGGGGGCATTAATACAGTATAGGGGGCCAGGATGGTGGACATTATTACATGATGGGGGCATTAATACAGTATAGGGGGCCAGGATGGTGGACATTATTACATGATGGGGCATTAATACAGTATAGGGGTCAGGATGGTGGAAATTATTACAAGATGGGGGCATTAATACAGTATAGGGGTCAGGATGGTGGACATTATTACATGATGGGGGCATTAATACAGTATAGGGGTCAGGATGGTGGACATTATTACATGATGGGGGCATTAATACAGTATAGGGGTCAGGATGGTGGACATTATTACATGATGGGGGCATTAATACAGTATAGGGGTCAGGATGGTGGACATTATTACATGATGGGGGCATTAATACAGTATAGGGGTCAGGATGGTGGACATTATTACATGATGGGGGCATTAATACAGTATAGGGGTCAGGATGGTGGACATTATTACATGATGGGGGCATTAATACAGTATAGGGGTCAGGATGGTGGACATTATTACATGATGGGGGCATTAATACAGTATAGGGGTCAGGATGGTGGACATTATTACATGATGGGGGCATTAATACAGTATAGGGGTCAGGATGGTAGAAATTATTACATGATGGGGGCATTAATACAGTATAGGGGTCAGGATGGTGGACATTATTACATGATGGGGGCATTAATACAGTATAGGGGTCAGGATGGTGGACATTATTACATGATGGGGGCATTAATACAGTATAGGGGGCCAGGATGGTGGACATTATTACATGATGGGGGCATTAATACAGTATAGGGGGCCAGGATGGTGGACATTATTACATGATGGGGGCATTAATACAGTATAGGGGTCAGGATGGTGGAAATTATTACAAGATGGGGGCATTAATACAGTATAGGGGTCAGGATGGTGGACATTATTACATGATGGGGGCATTAATACAGTATAGGGGTCAGGATGGTGGACATTATTACATGATGGGGGCATTAATACAGTATAGGGGTCAGGATGGTGGACATTATTACATGATGGGGGCATTAATACAGTATAGGGGTCAGGATGGTGGACATTATTACATGATGGGGGCATTAATACAGTATAGGGGTCAGGATGGTGGACATTATTACATGATGGGGGCATTAATACAGTATAGGGGTAAGGATGGTGGACATTATTACATGATGGGGGCATTAATACAGTATAGAGGTCAGGATGGTGGACATTATGACATGATGGGGGCATTAATACAGTATAGGGGTCAGGATGGTGGACATTATTACATGATGGGGGCATTAATACAGTATAGGGGTCAGGATGGTGGACATTATTACATGATGGGGGCATTAATACAGTATAGGGGTCAGGATGGTGGACATTATTACATGATGGGGGCATTAATACAGTATAGGGGTCAGGATGGTGGACATTATTACATGATGGGGGCATTAATACAGTATAGGGGGCCAGGATGGTGGACATTATTACATGATGGGGGCATTAATACAGTATAGGGGTCAGGATGGTGGACATTATTACATGATGGGGGCATTAATACAGTATAGGGGTCAGGATGGTGGACATTATTACATGATGGGGGCATTAATACAGTATAGGGGTCAGGATGGTGGACATTATTACAAGATGGGGGCATTAATACAGTATAGGGGGCCAGGATGGTGGACATTATTACATGATGGGGGCATTAATACAGTATAGGGGTCAGGATGGTGGACATTATTACATGATGGGGGCATTAATACAGTATAGGGGTCAGGATGGTGGACATTATTACATGATGGGGGCATTAATACAGTATAGGGGCCAGGATGGTGGACATTATTACATGATGGGGGCATTAATACAGTATAGGGGTCAGGATGGTGGACATTATTACATGATGGGGGCATTAATACAGTATAGGGGTCAGGATTGTGGACATTATTACATGATGGGGGCATTAATACAGTATAGGGGTCAGGATGGTGGACATTATTACATGATGGGGGCATTAATACAGTATAGGGGTCAGGATGGTGGAAATTATTACAAGATGGGGGCATTAATACAGTATAGGGGTCAGGATGGTGGAAATTATTACAAGATGGGGGCATTAATACAGTATAGGGGTCAGGATGGTGGAAATTATTACATGATGGGGGCATTAATACAGTATAGGGGTCAGGATGGTGGACATTATTACATGATGGGGGCATTAATACAGTATAGGGGTCAGGATCGTGGACATTATTACATGATGGGGGCATTAATACAGTATAGGGGGCCAGGATGGTGGACATTATTACAAGATGGGGGCATTAATACAGTATAGGGGTCAGGATGGTGGACATTATTACAAGATGGGGGCATTAATACAGTATAGGGGGCCAGGATGGTGGACATTATTACAAGATGGGGGCATTAATACAGTATAGGGGTCAGGATGGTGGACATTATTACAGTATAGGGGTCAGGATGGTGGACATTATTACAAGATGGGGGCATTAATACAGTATAGGGGTCAGGATGGTGGACATTATTACATGATGGGGGCATTAATACAGTATAGGGGTCAGGATGGTGGACATTATTACATGATGGGGGCATTAATACAGTATAGGGGTCAGGATGGTGGACATTATTACATGATGGGGGCATTAATACAGTATAGGGGTCAGGATGGTGGACATTATTACATGATGGGGGCATTAATACAGTATAGGGGTCAGGATGGTGGACATTATTACATGATGGGGGCATTAATACAGTATAGGGGTCAGGATGGTGGACATTATTACAAGATGGGGGCATTAATACAGTATAGGGGTCAGGATGGTGGACATTATTACAAGATGGGGGCATTAATACAGTATAAGGGGTCAGGATGGTGGAAATTATTACAAGATAGGGGCATTAATACAGTATAGGGGTCAGGATGGTGGACATTATTACATGATGGGGGCATTAATACAGTATAGGGGTCAGGATGGTGGACATTATTACATGATGGGGGCATTAATACAGTATAGGGGTCAGGATGGTGGAAATTATTACATGATGGGGGCATTAATACAGTATAGGGGTCAGGATGGTGGACATTATTACATGATGGGGGCATTAATACAGTATAGGGGTCAGGATGGTGGACATTATTACATGATGGGGGCATTAATACAGTATAGGGGTCAGGATGGTGGACATTATTACAAGATGGGGGCATTAATACAGTATAGGGGTCAGGATGGTGGAAATTATTACAAGATGGGGGCATTAATACAGTATAGGGGTCAGGATGGTGGACATTATTACATGATGGGGGCATTAATACAGTATAGGGGTCAGGATGGTGGACATTATTACATGATGGGGGCATTAATACAGTATAGGGGTCAGGATGGTGGACATTATTACATGATGGGGGCATTAATACAGTATAGGGGGCCAGGATGGTGGACATTATTACATGATGGGGGCATTAATACAGTATAGGGGGCCAGGATGGTGGACATTATTACATGATGGGGGCATTAATACAGTATAGGGGTCAGGATGGTGGAAATTATTACAAGATGGGGGCATTAATACAGTATAGGGGTCAGGATGGTGGACATTATTACATGATGGGGGCATTAATACAGTATAGGGGTCAGGATGGTGGACATTATTACATGATGGGGGCATTAATACAGTATAGGGGTCAGGATGGTGGACATTATTACATGATGGGGGCATTAATACAGTATAGGGGTCAGGATGGTGGACATTATTACATGATGGGGGCATTAATACAGTATAGGGGTCAGGATGGTGGACATTATTACATGATGGGGGCATTAATACAGTATAGGGGTCAGGATGGTGGACATTATTACATGATGGGGGCATTAATACAGTATAGGGGTCAGGATGGTGGACATTATTACATGATGGGGGCATTAATACAGTATAGGGGTCAGGATGGTGGACATTATTACATGATGGGGGCATTAATACAGTATAGGGGTCAGGATGGTGGACATTATTACATGATGGGGGCATTAATACAGTATAGGGGTCAGGATGGTGGACATTATTACATGATGGGGGCATTAATACAGTATAGGGGTCAGGATGGTAGAAATTATTACATGATGGGGGCATTAATACAGTATAGGGGTCAGGATGGTGGACATTATTACATGATGGGGGCATTAATACAGTATAGGGGTCAGGATGTTGGACATTATTACATGATGGGGGCATTAATACAGTATAGGGGTCAGGATTGTGGACATTATTACATGATGGGGGCATTAATACAGTATAGGGGTCAGGATGGTGGACATTATTACATGATGGGGGCATTAATACAGTATAGGGGTCAGGATGGTGGACATTATTACATGATGTGGGCATTAATACAGTATAGGGGTCAGGATGGTGGACATTATTACATGATGGGGGCATTAATACAGTATAGGGGGCCAGGATGGTGGACATTATTACATGATGGGGGCATTAATACAGTATAGGGGTCAGGATGGTGGACATTATTACATGATGGGGGCATTAATACAGTATAGGGGTCAGGATGGTGGACATTATTACATGATGGGGGCATTAATACAGTATAGGGGTCAGGATGGTGGACATTATTACATGATGGGGGCATTAATACAGTACAGGGGTCAGGATGGTGGACATTATTACAAGATGGGGGCATTAATACAGTATAGGGGGCCAGGATGGTGGACATTATTACATGATGGGGGCATTAATACAGTATAGGGGTCAGGATGGTGGACATTATTACAAGATGGGGGCATTAATACAGTATAGGGGTCAGGATGGTGGACATTATTACATGATGGGGGCATTAATACAGTATAGGGGTCAGGATGGTGGACATAATTACATGATGGGGGCATTAATACAGTATAGGGGTCAGGATGGTGGACATTTTTACATGATGGGGGCATTAATACAGTATAGGGGTCAGGATGGTAGAAATTATTACATGATGGGGGCATTAATACAGTATAGGGGTCAGGATGGTGGACATTATTACATGATGGGGGCATTAATACAGTATAGGGGTCAGGATGGTGGACATTATTACATGATGGGGGCATTAATACAGTATAGGGGGCCAGGATGGTGGACATTATTACATGATGGGGGCATTAATACAGTACAGGGGCCAGGATGGTGGACATTATTACAAGATGGGGGCATTAATACAGTATAGGGGGCCAGGATGGTGGACACTATTACATGATGGGGGCATTAATACAGTATAGGGGTCAGGATGGTGGACATTATTACATGATGGGGGCATTAATACAGTATAGGGGCCAGGATGGTGGACATTATTACATGATGGGGGCATTAATACAGTATAGGGGTCAGGATGGTGGACATTATTACATGATGGGGGCATTAATACAGTATAGGGGTCAGGATGGTGGAAATTATTACATGATGGGGGCATTAATACAGTATAGGGGTCAGGATGGTGGACATTATTACATGATGGGGGCATTAATACAGTATAGGGGTCAGGATGGTGGACATTATTACATGATGGGGGCATTAATACAGTATAGGGGTCAGGATGGTGGACATTATTACATGATGGGGGCATTAATACAGTATAGGGGTCAGGATGGTGGACATTATTACATGATGGGGGCATTAATACAGTATAGGGGTCAGGATGGTGGACATTATTACATGATGGGGGCATTAATACAGTATAGGGGGCCAGGATGGTGGACATTATTACATGATGGGGGCATTAATACAGTATAGGGGTCAGGATGGTGGACATTATTACATGATGGGGGCATTAATACAGTATAGGGGTCAGGATGGTGGACATTATTACATGATGGGGGCATTAATACAGTATAGGGGTCAGGATGGTGGACATTATTACAAGATGGGGGCATTAATACAGTATAGGGGGTCAGGATGGTGGACATTATTACATGATGGGGGCATTAATACAGTACAGGGGTCAGGATGGTGGACATTATTACAAGATGGGGGCATTAATACAGTATAGGGGGCCAGGATGGTGGACATTATTACATGATGGGGGCATTAATACAGTATAGGGGTCAGGATGGTGGACATTATTACAAGATGGGGGCATTAATACAGTATAGGGGTCAGGATGGTGGACATTATTACATGATGGGGGCATTAATACAGTATAGGGGCCAGGATGGTGGACATTATTACATGATGGGGGCATTAATACAGTATAGGGGTCAGGATGGTGGACATTATTACATGATGGGGGCATTAATACAGTATAGGGGTCAGGATGGTGGAAATTATTACATGATGGGGGCATTAATACAGTATAGGGGTCAGGATGGTGGACATTATTACATGATGGGGGCATTAATACAGTATAGGGGTCAGGATGGTGGACATTATTACATGATGGGGGCATTAATACAGTATAGGGGTCAGGATGGTGGACATTATTACATGATGGGGGCATTAATACAGTATAGGGGTCAGGATGGTGGACATTATTACATGATGGGGGCATTAATACAGTATAGGGGTCAGGATGGTGGACATTATTACATGATGGGGGCATTAATACAGTATAGGGGTCAGGATGGTGGACATTATTACATGATGGGGGCATTAATACAGTATAGGGGTCAGGATGGTGGACATTATTACATGATGGGGGCATTAATACAGTATAGGGGTCAGGATGGTGGACATTATTACATGATGGGGGCATTAATACAGTATAGGGGTCAGGATGGTGGACATTATTACATGATGGGGGCATTAATACAGTATAGGGGGCCAGGATGGTGGACATTATTACATGATGGGGGCATTAATACAGTATAGGGGTCAGGATGGTGGACATTATTACATGATGGGGGCATTAATACAGTATAGGGGTCAGGATGGTGGACATTATTACATGATGGGGGCATTAATACAGTATAGGGGTCAGGATGGTGGACATTATTACAAGATGGGGGCATTAATACAGTATAGGGGGCCAGGATGGTGGACATTATTACATGATGGGGGCATTAATACAGTATAGGGGTCAGGATGGTGGACATTATTACATGATGGGGGCATTAATACACTATAGGGGTCAGGATGGTGGACATTATTACATGATGGGGGCATTAATACAGTATAGGGGCCAGGATGGTGGACATTATTACATGATGGGGGCATTAATACAGTATAGGGGTCAGGATGGTGGACATTATTACATGATGGGGGCATTAATACAGTATAGGGGTCAGGATGGTGGACATTATTACATGATGGGGGCATTAATACAGTATAGGGGTCAGGATGGTGGACATTATTACATGATGGGGGCATTAATACAGTATAGGGGTCAGGATGGTGGACATTATTACATGATGGGGGCATTAATACAGTATAGGGGTCAGGATGGTGGACATTATTACATGATGGGGGCATTAATACAGTATAGGGGGCCAGGATGGTGGACATTATTACATGATGGGGGCATTAATACAGTATAGGGATCAGGATGGTGGACATTATTACATGATGGGGGCATTAATACAGTATAGGGGTCAGGATGGTGGACATTATTACATGATGGGGGCATTAATACAGTACAGGGGTCAGGATGGTGGACATTATTACATGATGGGGGCATTAATACAGTACAGGGGTCAGGATGGTGGACATTATTACAAGATGGGGGCATTAATACAGTATAGGGGGCCAGGATGGTGGACATTATTACATGATGGGAGCATTAATACAGTATAGGGGTCAGGATGGTGGACATTATTACAAGATGGGGGCATTAATACAGTATAGGGGTCAGGATGGTGGACATTATTACATGATGGGGGCATTAATACAGTATAGGGGCCAGGATGGTGGACATTATTACATGATGGGGGCATTAATACAGTATAGGGGTCAGGATGGTGGACATTATTACATGATGGGGGCATTAATACAGTATAGGGGTCAGGATGGTGGACATTATTACATGATGGGGGCATTAATACAGTATAGGGGTCAGGATGGTGGACATTATTACATGATGGGGGCATTAATACAGTATAGGGGTCAGGATGGTGGACATTATTACATGATGGGGGCATTAATACAGTATAGGGGTCAGGATGGTGGAAATTATTACATGATGGGGGCATTAATACAGTATAGGGGTCAGGATGGTGGACATTATTACATGATGGGGGCATTAATACAGTATAGGGGTCAGGATGGTGGACATTATTACATGATGGGGGCATTAATACAGTATAGGGGTCAGGATGGTGGAAATTATTACATGATGGGGGCATTAATACAGTATAGGGGTCAGGATGGTGGACATTATTACATGATGGGGGCATTAATACAGTATAGGGGTCAGGATGGTGGACATTATTACAAGATGGGGGCATTAATACAGTATAGGGGTCAGGATGGTGGACATTATTACATGATGGGGGCATTAATACAGTATAGGGGGTCAGGATGGTGGACATTATTACATGATGGGGGCATTAATACAGTATAGGGGTCAGGATGGTGGACATTATTACATGATGGGGGCATTAATACAGTATAGGGGTCAGGATGGTGGACATTATTACATGATGGGGGCATTAATACAGTATAGGGGTCAGGATGGTGGACATTATTACATGATGGGGGCATTAATACAGTATAGGGGTCAGGATGGTGGACATTATTACATGATGGGGGCATTAATACAGTATAGGGGTCAGGATGGTGGACATTATTACATGATGGGGGCATTAATACAGTATAGGGGTCAGGATAGTGGACATTATTACATGATGGGGGCATTAATACAGTATAGGGGTCAGGATGGTGGACATTATTACATGATGGGGGCATTAATACAGTATAGGGGCCAGGATGGTGGACATTATTACATGATGGGGGCATTAATACAGTATAGGGGTCAGGATGGTGGACATTATTACATGATGGGGGCATTAATACAGTATAGGGGTCAGGATGGTGGACATTATTACATGATGGGGGCATTAATACAGTATAGGGGTCAGGATGGTGGACATTATTACATGATGGGGGCATTAATACAGTATAGGGGTCAGGATGGTGGACATTATTACATGATGGGGGCATTAATACAGTATAGGGGTCAGGATGGTGGACATTATTACATGATGGGGGCATTAATACAGTATAGGGGTCAGGATGGTGGACATTATTACATGATGGGGGCATTAATACAGTATAGGGGTCAGGATGGTGGACATTATTACATGATGGGGGCATTAATACAGTATAGGGGTCAGGATGGTGGACATTATTACATGATGGGGGCATTAATACAGTATAGGGGTCAGGATGGTGGACATTATTACATGATGGGGGCATTAATACAGTATAGGGGTCAGGATGGTGGACATTATTACATGATGGGGGCATTAATACAGTATAGGGGTCAGGATGGTGGACATTATTACATGATGGGGGCATTAATACAGTATAGGGGTCAGGATGGTGGACATTATTACATGATGGGGGCATTAATACAGTATAGGGGTCAGGATGGTGGACATTATTACATGATGGGGGCATTAATACAGTATAGGGGTCAGGATGGTGGACATTATTACATGATGGGGGCATTAATACAGTATAGGGGTCAGGATGGTGGACATTATTACATGATGGGGGCATTAATACAGTATAGGGGGCCAGGATGGTGGACATTATTACATGATGGGGGCATTAATACAGTATAGGGGTCAGGATGGTGGACATTATTACATGATGGGGGCATTAATACAGTATAGGGGTCAGGATGGTGGACATTATTACATGATGGGGGCATTAATACAGTATAGGGGTCAGGATGGTGGACATTATTACATGATGGGGGCATTAATACAGTATAGGGGTCAGGATGGTGGACATTATTACATGATGGGGGCATTAATACAGTATAGGGGTCAGGATGGTGGACATTATTACATGATGGGGGCATTAATACAGTATAGGGGGCCAGGATGGTGGACATTATTACATGATGGGGGCATTAATACAGTATAGGGGTCAGGATGGTGGACATTATTACATGATGGGGGCATTAATACAGTATAGGGGTCAGGATGGTGGACATTATTACATGATGGGGGCATTAATACAGTATAGGGGTCAGGATGGTGGACATTATTACATGATGGGGGCATTAATACAGTATAGGGGTCAGGATGGTGGACATTATTACATGATGGGGGCATTAATACAGTATAGGGGTCAGGATGGTGGACATTATTACATGATGGGGGCATTAATACAGTATAGGGGTCAGGATGGTGGACATTATTACATGATGGGGGCATTAATACAGTATAGGGGTCAGGATGGTGGACATTATTACATGATGGGGGCATTAATACAGTATAGGGGGCCAGGATGGTGGACATTATTACATGATGGGGGCATTAATACAGTATAGGGGGCCAGGATGGTGGACATTATTACATGATGGGGGCATTAATACAGTATAGGGGTCAGGATGGTGGACATTATTACATGATGGGGGCATTAATACAGTACAGGGGTCAGGATGGTGGACATTATTACAAGATGGGGGCATTAATACAGTATAGGGGGTCAGGATGGTGGACATTATTACATGATGGGGGCATTAATACAGTATAGGGGTCAGGATGGTGGACATTATTACATGATGGGGGCATTAATACAGTATAGGGGTCAGGATGGTGGACATTATTACATGATGGGGGCATTAATACAGTATAGGGGTCAGGATGGTGGACATTATTACATGATGGGGGCATTAATACAGTATAGGGGTCAGGATGGTGGACATTATTACATGATGGGGGCATTAATACAGTATAGGGGTCAGGATGGTGGACATTATTACATGATGGGGGCATTAATACAGTATAGGGGCCAGGATGGTGGACATTATTACATGATGGGGGCATTAATACAGTATAGGGGTCAGGATGGTGGACATTATTACATGATGGGGGCATTAATACAGTATAGGGGTCAGGATGGTGGACATTATTACATGATGGGGGCATTAATACAGTATAGGGGTCAGGATGGTGGACATTATTACATGATGGGGGCATTAATACAGTATAGGGGTCAGGATGGTGGACATTATTACATGATGGGGGCATTAATACAGTATAGGGGTCAGGATGGTGGACATTATTACATGATGGGGGCATTAATACAGTATAGGGGTCAGGATGGTGGACATTATTACATGATGGGGGCATTAATACAGTATAGGGGTCTGGATGGTGGACATTATTACATGATGGGGGCATTAATACAGTATAGGGGTCAGGATGGTGGACATTATTACATGATGGGGGCATTAATACAGTATAGGGGTCAGGATGGTGGACATTATTACATGATGGGGGCATTAATACAGTATAGGGGTCAGGATGGTGGAAATTATTACAAGATGGGGGCATTAATACAGTATAGGGGTCAGGATGGTGGACATTATTACATGATGGGGGCATTAATACAGTATAGGGGCCAGGTGAACATTATTACTGGATAGGGGTCATTAACAGGAACATAATAAAAGAAAGGAGGCAGGATGGTGACATATATATATATATATATATATATATGTACACACAGAGACACATTCATATTGTTTCACACACCACATTTTGTACAATTCCTGGAAACTTACCTGTAGATGTTATTTCCTAGTGACTACAGGACCTTTGCTGATGTCATGGTCATGTGAGCAGGAGGGGTTGCTTCCCTCAGTGGTTGGCACTTCCTGTCTGGCCAGTGGCAGCTGTGGCCAGGCTGTGAGCTGTGCAGCACCAGGCTTGCTGCAGGCTCTTGGCTGTGCTATCTGTCATACACTGTATATCACATACACTTAAGTGCACGTAGCTTCAGTCATGGAGAGTCTTATGGATTAACCCTTTTCTGAACAGGCTGTTTTTTTGCGCCTTCGTTTTGTTTCTTCACCTTCTTCCAAGTCCTTATAAAATATTGTTTTTTTGCCATTTTCTAGTAGTGTATTTATTTCAAGGACGTGTGATGCACAAAGTGCAGGAATCTTGGCGTTTTTTATGGTATATACCACACAGGGTAAATAATGTTATATTTTTATAGATCAGATTTTTAAGGATGCGGCAATGCCAAATATAACTCCGCTTTCTAATTTTTTTTAATTCATTTTTAAAATAGGGAGAAGGGTTGATTCAATTTCATTTTTCCACATTTTTCTTCTTTGTACTTGGCAATCATTTGTTGGTTCTATAGACTGCAATACTTCTCTGTACTTCAGCATAGTTTAAGGCTATGTGCGCACATTTCAGACTAGGTGCAGACATTTTCTGCATGAAATCTGCACCTTCTGGCAGAAAAAGGCACCACAAATCACATGCATTTGGGTGTGTTTTTATGCCATGCATTTTTCTTAATGAAGTCATTAGCAGAAGGGCTAAAAAATGCAGGAATAAACGCATCAACAATTGACACGCTGAAGATTATTTTCTGCACCAAATCAGCAAGTAAAAAATAAGCAATGTGCTCACAGCACATCAGATCTCATTGTCTTTGCTGGCATGGAAATAGACATGCAGATCTAAGCCACAATCTGCAAAAAATCTGCAACAAAAAACGCACTGTGCGCACACTGCGTTTTTACCCGCGGTTTTGCTGCGGAAATTTCTTGAGAAATGCTTGTGATCTTTCTGCAGACATTTCCCAGCAAAACCTATGGGAAAAAAAATTAGCTGTGCGCACACTGCATTTTTTTCTCAAGAAAATTCTTTCTGAAGAATTTCTTGAGAAAATTTCTTGAAAATGTGCATGTCACTTCTTTTCCACAGGTACCTGCGGTATTTCACTCCATTCAGTGTAATGTAATCGCGAAATACCGGGGGTATACCGCAGGTAGCAAATGATGTGCGGTATACCCCCAGTATAGCCGCGATTTACCTGCGGTAATGTTCATCGCTGCCTGCGGTTTTGCAGGAAGCGATGTCATTATGACAGAAGAGGAAGCGGAGAAGAGTAAACACACACGTCACACTCCCTGGACGCCGCACAGAAGCACTTCCGTGTGACCTCCAGGTGCCCGTGCAGTGTGTGTCCTGCTCCAGCCCCGTGGCTGTCTGCACTGCAGTGTCAGTGTCTGCCCGCAGTATCAGCAGCTTGTCACCCTGCTGTGCGTGCAGCCGCGGGGATGCCGAGCGCTGCTGTCAGGAGGTGAGATGAGATCATTACCTGCTGTGACGATCTCCTGCCTCCTGACATCAGCGCGGTCACTGCCGTCTATGCCCGCGGACCGAGACTGTGACTAGCGGTGACGTCACAGGCTCTCGCGATACTGCTAACGCGGCGGGCATAGAAGGCAGTGACAGCGCTGACGTCAGCAGTGCAGGAGATTGTCACAGCAGGTAATGATCTCAGCTAACCTCCTGACAGCAGCACTCGTCATCCCCTTTTAGGCTGGGGAGTGTCCAATAACAGTGGACCTCCCTAGTCTGAGAATATCAGACCCCAGCTGTTTGCTTTACCTTGGCTGGTGATCCAATTTGGGGGGGACCCCACGTTTTTTGTTTTAAATTATTTATTTAATGTAAAATAACAGTGTGGGGTGCCCTCTGTTTTGGATTACCAGCCAAGGTAAAGCTGCCAGCTGTGGTCTGCAGGCTGCAGCCGTCTGCTTTACCCTAGCTGGCTACAAAAGATGGGGGGACCTCACATCGTTTTTTTTTTTAATTATTTATTTATTTTTTGGCTAAATACAAGGCTAGGCACCCTTTTGTGCCACATGAAAGTCACTAAAGGGTGCCAGCTTAGAATATGCAGGGGGGTGGGACATTATATAGGTCTTTCTCATCTCTCTATCTATCTATCTCTCTATCTATTCATCTATCCATCTTTCCCTCTATCCATTATCTGTCTATCTATCGATTATCTATCTATTATCTATATTATTTATTGCAGTTACAGCATAAAAAAACCGCAAGTACCAACCTGCGGCAAAACCGCGGCAAAATAGCGGCAAAAACGCATGCGTTTTTCCCGCGGTTTTGGTGCTGTTTTTTACCGCAGGTGCGGTAATCTTCAACTCCCAGAAGTTTCTCAAGAAACTTTCTTGAGAAAAATCACTTTTCTAGTGTGCACAAGGCCTAAGATGGGGGCGGGTTGCCACACCCTACTAGCACCACTTGAAAGGAATCAGCTTTTACCAGTTATGTAAATGATCTGTTCCAGGATATGGCAGGGCATTGTCCGGAAGAGAACGCTCTACATCTTCATCTTGCCTTCCATCAGCATTACTCTGTTCCTGTGATGTTGGCACCTGAGAAGAAATCTTGCGCATGCACATAACTGTTCTCTTTTTTGTCCTCCGCAGTCTTCTGCACTTCTATGGGCATGGGCATCAAGTGCCTTCTACGCAGATGCCACTCAGTCACTTGTGCTTCCATGCCTAATAAGCTAGTTAGGCTCCTGACTTCCCTCCTCTGTACCTACGTAGTAATGTGCGAGATTTCCTCTGAAGCAGCTGACATCACAGGAATGGAATAATGCTGATGGGATGTGAGATATATAGAGATGAGGTGTAGAGGCAGTATTGTCTTCTAGACAATGTCCTGTCCTTGTGACGCCCCTGGACTATCAGGTTGTCACAGGGTACTGCACAAGCTGCCCTTCCGTGCAGTATTCCGCCTCCCTCTTGATTCTGGGTTCCTAACTAAATGGTATTGCCTCCAACAGCAAATTAAGTCCTAGATACACCCTGCACCACACCCACCAGTCACACCAGTGGAAGGCTTGAGTGGAATAGAGTCGCCCACCTGGGGGGGTCAGCGAGGGGAGGTGAGGAGTGTAGTCAGTCAGTGAGGAGTTGAGTCTGTGAGAAGAGAGAGGTTGGGAAGTAGCCCTCGAGCTGCGAGGAGCTCAGAGGAAGTCGGAAGTAGTGACTCCTGAAGGAACTGTCTAGGTTGCAGACGGTGGTCTGGGCCTAGAGGAATCGGACCCCCGGTCACAGGGAATTGTGGCGAGGTGCTCGGACCTGTTGAGGAGGACAGCCGGCAGCCTAGCACCATCACTGGTCCAGGCCCGAAGGCACGATGAGGTACACAGACCCTAGGTCGGGGAGTAGCTCCAGGCAACCCAACAATTCACCTGAGGAGAACGGAGCCTTTATGATCTGTTCCCACCCGTTCCAAAATCGGGGCATTAGCGCAACGAGGGGGATAGGACTTTCCAATCCAAAACGGTCCAGAAAATCCCAAGCGTGAGCCCTGAGAGAAAGCTCCCATACATAGCCATAGTAGGGAGCGGGGCCCGGCTAGTTCCATGCTACCGGGCCATAAAGTTGAAGTCAAACTAAGTGCCAGGAGGCAGGTCACGGATCACTAGGCAGCACCTTTGGGGACGGGACCCGGATGAGCTCCCCTCAGCAGCAGCGGTACCCAGAGACTTGGTTTACTCCCAACGGCAGCTGTGGTACCCCCCAAATTACTGTACACCACGGGTGGCGTCACAAACTATACATTAACTCTCCTGTAAATACCCCCTTTGATTTGAGTGGCCGCACGACCCCCGGGTCCAGAGACCCTTGAGCCACAGCGAACCTGGATCCGAGTAGCTCGGCTGCTTCCATGGGGGCGGCACATCCTTATGTTAGAAGAGATCATTTACATAAACTGATAAAAGAAGATTTCTCAGCAACAATCATCTGATGTGAGACATAGTATATGACCTGTATGCCTATACTTATGGTTTACATAGGCTATATGTGGCCAAACATTTAAGTGCCCCTTCCCCCTGCTTGTTTTTCATCTATCTCTGCCCATCTCTGACTCTATGAAGCCAGAGCCATAAGTTAAAGAAGAGGGGGGGGAGAGGGGAATGCAAGCATTTTATTTTATTTCACCTCTCCATTACAGACATATTAGCAAGCACATTAACTTTAATTACATCCAAGTGAGTGTTAGTAGTGAGCATGAAAACTATTATTACTTCTGTATGACGCTGACCAATCATAAGCAAGCAGCACCATAGAAGTGCAGAAGGATGAGATCATTAGGATCATATGACCTGAGTCCAGACGTCCTGCCAGCCATCGTGTGTGGCCTACACAAATGTGTGTAAATATTAACTGCAGTTATCACTAATATCCCTGCAACAGAAAGGCTAAATAAAAAAAATCATTCTGCAGCCCTTATGTGTCCAGTCCAATATGAAAATGTTGTTAAAGGTCCTCTTTAAATGTCAGATATAGACAGTATCATTCATGGGGTTAATAGCAGTGATTGTGGCTTAGCCGTGTCACTGCTTAGAGGCTGTGAGAGGCAGATATCCATTCTATGATGCAACTGTGTCCTATTCATGTGGCGAGTGTTGAGCCCCTGAGCGCGCTCCATACACCTGTTTCATGATAAGACCAGGGCATATAATAATAAAAAAAGATATGCCAACATTGCTAAATTACTTTTGATTATTAAAGAGGATGTGTCCCTTACTCAAAGTAACTGAATTGAATATGTTGTAAAAATCCCTGAGCTCCCCCGATTCTGCTGCATTTTTCAGTTTTGCACTGTGACTTTCTATTGCAGAGATATTCACATTTACTTTGTGTGAAGCAGAGTATGTGAAATCTCTGCTTGCAGTCCAAGTAGGAATTTTTTCAGCCTTTTCTCTGGGCTTCTACCCTGCCTGATGCTGTCAGTCACAGCTCGGCAGCTGACCTAGCAGTCTCAGATATTGCCAAGCTGTTTCTGGGAGGAAGGGGTGAAAGCCCAGAGAAGACTCTGAAGAAATGCCTAATTGAACTACAAGCAGAGATTTCACATACTGTACTCCAAAAGCAGTAGATATGAATTTGCTTACAATGGAGCGATACAGCACAAAAATGAAAAAAAGCAGCAGAAACATGTAAGCTAACAGATTTTTTTTTTACAAGGTATTAAGAGGAATCTGTCAGCAGGTTTTTACTACCTCTTCTGAGAGCAGCAAAATAAAGGAAAAGACACCTTAATTCCAACAATATAGCACTTAGTTTACTAGGTGCAGCAGTTGTGACACATTCAGAGCTTTTAGATGTACAGAGATCAGAAAGCTGACCCCACCGACACCACAGCCGTTTATGTACACTGTATATTAACAGTGAGCTGCTCATCAAAGGAGGGGGTGTGGTTGGACTAGGTTTCAGTCTCATGTGACACCTAGCCCACTGTGTTAATTTCTTGCTGATAAAACACTGATTGTATGAAAACAAAAGCACACAGCCTAATAAGTAAGACATCCCTAAAATCAGTGTCTTGGCCCTACCTCATGCTGTCCTCAGATTACATAGCAAAAACCTGCTGACAGATTCCCTTTAATTAAATTTGTTTGTGTGCAAGTGACAGGTCCTCTTTAAGGCCCAGAATGCATTAAGAGGAAGGGAGGTTATCACACAGCATACATTTACTGTGATGCTTTGTTTCTAAATACTTTGTTTTTAATCAGTGAAATTTGTTACTTTTACTTTTTCATTTTCGATAGGAATTACTGGGTGTGTCTCTAAGGCCTAGACTACAAATGAACAGTAAACCAGTCAAATCTCTGCTTCCATGTGCAGCATACTGTATTTAGCACACATCAGAGCTGAGAGGATATAATTTCCCTGAAGCCTCTTGACCTACTGGTGTACAAGACGCAGGAGGAGGAATATACACTAAGGAAACCAACCCACAAAGGCCCCCCCCACATGCTCACGTCAATCAAAGTGCAGTGCAGTGCATTTCTGTAGCTTTGGTTAAAGGTGTTTCAGCAATCAAGCATCCGATCTTTCAACAAAAGGTATGCCTGGATACAGTATCCTAGTGCAAGTATGGTACTGCCTTTACTTCATTTAGCAAAATTCTAGTGGTTGGTTCCCTTTAAATGCTGTATGCTGTACATGTATGTGCTTGTGCATAAACAGAGGATTGGTATGTTACTTAAATGTTGTACACTGCGTGTGTGTGTGTGTGTGTGTGTGTGTGTGTGTGTACAAAGAGATGATTCCTATGTTACTTAAATGCTATACAGGCCGCTTTACACCCTACGACATCGCTAAAGCGATCTCATGGATTTTTCATGGATTTTGGGGTCACGGAATTTGTGACGCACATCCGGCCGTGTTAGCGATGTCGTGTGTGACACCCATGAGCGATTTTGAATCGTCGCAAAAACATTCAAAATCGCTCATCGGTGACATGCCCCCCTAATCTCGAATATCATTGCTGCTGCAGTAACGATGTAGTTCGTCGCTCCTGCGGCAGCACACATCGCTCCGTGTGACACCGCAGGAACGAGGAACCTCTCCTTACCTGCCGCCGGCGGCAATGAGGAAGGAAGGAGGTGGGCGGGATGTTACGTCCCGCTCATCTCCGCCCCTCCACTTCTATTGGGTGGCCGTCTAGTGACGTCGCTATGACGCCGAACAAACCGCCCCCCTTAGAAAGGAGGCGGTTTGCCGGTCACAGCGACGTCGCTAGGCAGGTAAGTAGTGTGACGGGTGCGCGCGATTTTGTGCGCCACGGGCAGCGATTTGCCCGTGACGCACAACCGATGGGGGCAGGTACGCTCGCTAGCGATATCGGTCACGATATCGCAGCGTGTTAAGGGGCCTTAAATGTATATGCTGGTGCACAAAGATTAATGGTATGTTAGTTAAATGGTATACATGTATATGTTGGTGTACAAAAAGATGATTGGTATGTAAATGGTACATATACAAGTGCTTCTCAATAAATTAGAATATCCTCAAAAAGTTAATTTGTTTCAGTAATTCAATACAAGAAGGGAAACGCATACATTACATAGAGCCATTACACACAGAGGGATCTATTTCAAGTGTTTATTTCTGTTAATGTTGATGATTATGGCTTACACCAATGAAAACCCAAAACTCATTATCTCAGAAAATTAGAATAATTACCACAAAACATCTGTAAAGGCTTCCTAAGCGTTTAAAATGGTCCCTTACTCTGGTTCAGTAGGCTACACAATCATGGGGATTTCTGCTGACTTGACAGATGTCCAGAAGGCAGTCATTGCCACACTCCACAAGGAGGGTAAGCCACAAAAGGTCACTGCTAAAGAGGTTGGCTGTTCACAGACTGCTGTATCCAAGCATATTAATGGAAAGATGGGTGGAAGGAAAAAGTGTGGTAGAAAAAGGCGCACAAGCAACCGTGATAATGGCAGTCTTGATAGAATTTAGAAAAGGCCACTAATAAATTTGGGGGAGATTCACAAGGAGTGGACTGCTGCTGGAGTCAGTGCTTCAAGAGCCACCACCCACAGGCGTATCCAGGACATGGGCTACAACTGTCGCATTCCTTGTGTCAAGTCACTCATAACCAATAGACAATGCCAGAAGTGTCTTAACTGGGTCAAGGAAAAAAAGAACTGGACTGTTCTCAGTGGTCCAAGGTGTTGTTTTCAGATGAAAGTACATTTTGCATTTCATTTGGAAATCAAGGTTCCAGAATCTGGAGGAAGAGCGGAGAGGCCACAGTCCAAGCTGCTGAGGTCTAAGTTTCCACAATCAGTGATGGTTTGGGGAGCCATGTCATCTGCTGGTGTAGGTCCACTGTGTTTTATCAAGACCAAAGTCACCCCAGCCGTCTACCAGGAAATTTTAGAGCACTTCATGCTTCTCTCTGCCGACAAAATATTTGGAGATGGAAATTTCCTTTTCCAGCAGGACTTGGTGTTGTGAATATCGTCTGTGTGGGTGCTGTTTTGAAGCTACCTCTGGTGGCCAGGAATGGTAGTAGAGCTGAATCTGAGCCTGTGACTCAAACAAGTGTCGGCGTTAATTGGGAATTAGGGAAGTCCTATTGCAGACAAGTCTGGTCTATATAGGAGAGCACTTTTTGCCTTGCTGGCGCCATTTATAATTGTAAATTCATCAGTCTCTGTTCCTGGCTTGGAGTTTTGTCCTTCCCTGTTTCTCTGAGCAAGACTTCTGCAGATAAGTTCTCAGTTTTTTCCTTGCTTCCTGGTTTACACCTTAGGGTGGTTGTTTTTCCTTGTTTTGGTTTGTATCGGTTTTCTTGCTGGTAAAGTTTGGTTTCTTTTGTGTTGTGAGCATGGGGTTCCCCCTTTGTAGTGTGCAGCCCCAGCAGCAGTCGAACTGCTCGGATCCGGGGTTGCTGTGGCTTGAGGGTCTCCGGACCCGGGGGCTTGCGGCCACTTCAAATGTAAGGGGATATTTACAGGTGATGAATATTCGTGATGCTACCTGCGGGTTGCGGTAAAGAGGAGTACAGCCGCTGCCGATGGGAGTAACGGGGCAGATGGTGTGGGGCAGCCAGGTGTCAGTCCCTCCGCAGGTAGGAAAGGCCCCGGATAGTGGGGATTTGGTGAACGGGTGGCTTGGCCTTCGAAAGCAGGATGCAGAGGTCAGATTACTCACTGCGGTAGTCATGGTGCTGGATCAGGTGGAATAAGCAGACACTCACACAGATGGTAAACCAAAGTCTTTAGGCACCATAGTCTCTACAGGGGGAGCCCGTCCAGGTCCTGCTCCCACCAGTGTCACTTGGTAAGTCCGGAGCCCTGCCTCCGTGCACAAATTGATTTAAGTTGCGGCCCCTTGGCTTGAAGCTTTCAGGGCCCTGCTACCCGTGTGTATGGCAGCTGTGCTCTTGGTGGCTGGCACTTGGGATTTCAGTGGGTTTTGTATTTTGGAGAACCCTATCCCCCGCGTTGTGCTGATGCTTCCAATCTCTGAGCTCTTGGGGATAGTTCATAAAGAGACTATCCTCCACAGGTTAATTATCAGGTTTCTTGAAGCTACTCACTGATGTAGGGTCCTGTACCCCGCCGTGCTTGGTACCGGTAAGGTGGCTGGGCTTTCTGGTGCCAACAGTCCTCCTAGACTGCGTCTGTTACACTCCTGTCCAGTGTTCCTAATACCGGTCCCCGACTCCTGTGGTCCCGGACCACCGTCTGCGACCCAACCTGTCGCCTACCTGGAAGCTCCAACTCCTCTGCTCCTCACTCTTTGAGGGCTCTGTTCTCTGTCTCCCCTCCCACCAATCTGCCTGACCCCTAGATGGGCGGCCGTGCTCCAACTTTACAATCCCACTGGTGTGTCTGTCCTGCCCTGGTGTGACGTGTGGTTGAGATTTGTAGTGCCCATGTCAGTGACAGTGTTGATTGGAACCTGGAACCATGGGGGGTAGGCACTGCACCCTGGGGTACAGGATGCAGTTCCCTGTAACACCCTGATGTAGTCAGGGGCGCTACACTAGCTCTCCTGCAGAAAAAGGGATTTTCTCCCTGTCTAATTTGATTATTTGCTCTTCTGTATTGTTTTGTTTTTTCATTTTGTTCTCCCATTGTTTACAGGACTACCTTATATACTGGGGGGGTGAGGTCGTTCGACCTCCAGGGCCATTTTTGCTATCAGGAGTTTGGTATTTTTCTACAGGGATTTTGTACTGACCACAATCAGTTTCCTTTCCTTTGTATCAAGTTAGTTGGGCCTCGCCTTTGCTAAATCTATTTTTCCTATCTATGTATTGTGTTTTCCTACATCACCGTAATCTTTATATGTGGGGGGCTACCTACTCCTTTGGGGACTACTCTGAGGCAAGGTAGATTTCCTCACTTCTTTCTGTGAGGTGTAGCTAGTTTCTCAGGCTGTGACGAGGCGTCTAGGTTTTTAGGAACGCTCCACGGCTACGTCTAGTGTGGTCTGATAGGGGATTGCGATCAGCCCAGGTTCCAACTACTTTTGCTTTCTTGGTGTTTTTTCACCAATGGGAGTTTTTTGTAATCTTCCATGGTTACTGGATCATAACAACTTGGCACCTGTTTACACTGCCCAAAGTACCAATACCTCATTTAATACCCACAGTATCATGTGCTTGATTGGCCTGCAAACTCACCTGACCTAAACCCCATAGAGAATCTATGAGGTATTGACAAGAGGAAGATGAGAGACACCAGACTCAATAATACAGATGAGCTGAAGGCTGCTATCAAAGCAATCTGGGCTTCCATAACACCTCAGCAGAGCCACAGGCTGATCACCTCCATGCCACGCCGCATTGATGCAGTAAGGCTACTTTCACACATCCGATTTTTGCTCTGCGGCACAATACGGCGCTCTGCAGAAAAACCGCAACCGTTTTTTTTGCCGCCGGTTGCGGGTTTTTTTTCATAGACTTACATTAGTGCCGCATGGGCTTGCGTTCGGTCCGGTTTTTGCCGCATGCGGCAGATTTAGCCGATGCCGCGTCCGGATGGAACGCTGCCTGCAACGTTTTTTGCTCCAGCAAAAAAAACGCATCACGCTGCATCCGGCCGCTGCGGCGCATTTTTCAATGCATGCCTATGGATGCCGGAGCGGCGCAATGCGGAAAAAAAAACGCATCCGGCCGCCGCATGCGGTTTCTTCCACTGCGCATGCTCAGTAGCGTGTCGCAACCGGAAAAAAACGGACGGGCCACATGTAAAAACTTATGCAAAGGATGCGGTGTTTTCGCTGCAATCGTTGCATAGGTTTCACAGCCGGATTGAGCCGCACTGCAAAAACCGGATGTGTGAAAGTAGCCTAATTCACGCAAAAGGAGCCCTGTCAAAGTACTGAGGCATTTACTGTACAGACCTCTCAGGAGGCGCCAACATTTCTGAGTGTATTTACTGTACAGACCTCTCAGGAGGCGCCAACATTTCTGAGTGTATTTACTGTACAGACCTCTCAGGAGGAGCCAACATTTCTGAGTGTAACATCATTTTTCAGTTAGTCCTATATAATATTCTAAGTTTCTGAGATAATGACTTTTGGGCTTTCCTTGCCGGTAATCATCACACGACCAATGATTGATGTGTGCTGCCTTGTCCTCAGGACAAGACCAAGCTACAATGGGTGACCCCATGATAGATCCCACCCTTGGGCCCTGTGGGAGGGTTGATCACATGACTGACATGAAAGGTCCTACAGCCGGTACAATAGAAACATAGGAGCACACGTTCCAGGGAATCAGCCCTTCCATTAGAGCCATCTTTATCATTGCCATGTCTCCTGTTTCCTCAGGATTTGTCGCATTGTGCCCCGTCCTCCTGTGCTTAGCGTCTCCTAGAGAAAAAAAAATCAGTATTGATCTCCTCATGTGACTGATCACATGACCATGACATCACACAGGTCCTGTAACCACCGAGATAAGAAGAGTCACCGCCAGTAAATGCATGTGTGGTGAGAGCAGGAGGCGACAGCAGGTATGTGGTGTGAGGCGCAGAGGCCACCGTAGCGTGGGGGGGCGTCATTTCATCACCCATTTCCTCAAATGTTTCCCCTTTAAGATGGGGATTTTCAGTGGGATTTCATGGGAACTATCGGCCAGAAGGTTACAGACAAGTACGCCTTACTGACAATAATGATTACAAGGAATGAATAACATGTTTAATATAACTGTATTCATACAAACATGAAGTTATTATTAAAGAGGAAATAAACTTGGAATATGTGCAGATTATAGGGAATGAGCACATATCCCATATAAATTGTGTTCCCTGTGCTGGTACTAATATGGGAATGTATCCCCCACACTGTCCTGCCCCCACGCTATATGATGGCCCCACATTAGCCCCCTCACTGTATGACGACCTCCTTAGTAGCCCCACTGCTGTCTAATTGCCCCCTTAGTAGCCCCACTGCTGTCTAATTGCCCCCTTAGTAGCCCCACTGCTGTATAATTGCCTCCTTACTTGCCCCAATGCTGTCTAATCGCCTCCTTACTTGCCCCAATGGCGTCTAATCGCCCCCTTAGTAGCCCCAATGGCGTCTAATCGCCCCCTTAGTAGCCCCAATGGCGTCTAATCGCCCCCTTAGTAGCCCCAATGCCGTCTAATTGCCCCCTTAGTAGCCCCAATGCCGTCTAATTGCCCCCTTTGCAGGATGCATGCTGTATGATGGTCTACCTTAGTAGCCCCCATGCTGTATCATGGCTTCCTTAGTAGCCCCAATATTTGAGGGCCTTGTTATTCTCTCCCACTCTGTATGAGGGCCCCCTTAATAGCCCCTACACTGAATGATAACCCCCTTTTGTAGCCTCCACTCATTATAGCTCTCACACAATATTAATATACTCCCTTAACCCTTACTTAATATTAAGAATAAACAGAAGGCTGCTCCATGCTAGTGGAAGGTTCAATGGTACACAAGAAAAGGACTAAGCATGAAACGAGCCCCCATATCTGAATAAGAGAGAGAAAATGTATTGATAGCAAAAAACACTAATTAAAAACTTTAAAACAAGTACTAAATAAAAGCCTCAGGAATGGAATAACCCATAGCAGCTATTGCAATGTAATAAGAAGCAAATCAGGCTAAGGTCGGTATATGCAGTACATCCACACCATGCCCCGATCTCCATCTTTCTGATCCTAGGTGTTCACCAGGATCCTTCTCTGCAGCTTGTGTGGATGTTTGGTATTTTTCTCTGTGTTTTCCATAGTCCTTGGCTTTATCCTATGTTAGTGATGCTTGCATTAGGTCCTGTTGCCTTCGTAGGGCTGATTAGCATGTTATTTTTTTTTTGTTATTGTATATTCTCTCTTACATCCACACAGGCTTATACCTACTTTGGCCTCATTTGGTTCTTGTTGCATTGCAATAGCTGCTATGGCTTGTTCCATTCCTGAGGTCTTTTTTTTCTACTTGTTTTAATGAGTGGTTTTTTGACTATCAATAAATGTTGTCTTTTTTATTCAGATATGGTGTGCTAACTGTATCTGCATGTGCTACCTGGCAGAGCCAGTAGCGGTTATTCCGGTTGGGCCCCTCCATGGCAGAGGTCCGTGGTGACCTTCTCCATTAGCATGTAAACAGGTGTATATTGTATTCCCTGTACTTGTTATATGGGAATGTACATGGAATATGTGTGGGGTTACTTTTCTCAGGGTAAAGGGCTTGGTCTGGTCTGTGTCAAACTAGGTACAGCATATGGCAAAAGAGAAGGGAAACTGTGTCTAGGGAAGGGGGAGACGTTGACCCCCAACCAAGCCTACCCTTGGGCCCTGGGTTACCTCACCGTTCGACACCAATGTGCCGAGCTGAATACCTGGCCCTAGACTGACCCTGATCTGGGCCCTAGGTAGGGAGCAGATGGGATGAGCACTTAGTCAACCCCACTAAGCTCAAAGAAGACACAGGGATAACAAACAAGGGAACGAAACAACAACTTCTGTTCAGATGCGTCAGGAAGACGCATTTAACCCCGCCCTACCCAGCTTTTCTGAATGAGCACATATCCCATGTAAACAGACGTGTATTGTATTCCCTGTGCTTGATAATTGAGAATGTACATAAAATAGGTGCATATTATAGAGGAATTAATACATATCCCAAATAAACAGGGGAAGTTTATATTCCCTGTACTGGTTAGGTGGGGATTATACATGGAATATGTGCAGATTACAGAGAAATGAGCTTATAGTCCATATAGCATATGTACATTTTACCACCTATAGTTGTTAGGTGTCACGGGGTGTAACTGGGTATGTAATGACAGGACAGGTGACCCTAGGCTGGCCCTCAGACTAGAGTCCCTGCGCTGTCTTTTTTTCTCCGAGATAGGTTTAATGGTAAATAGGTCTGAGCCCCCAGCGTGACCCAACTCCTGTTCGAGCCCTGCTCTTACTTCCCCTCTCCCACACCCTTGGGGTGGGCTGGAAAACACAAAGACAAATTCTCTAAAACGACATGTACAAGGGAGAATGGAAACTCGTATACACAGCACTCAAAACACATAGGATAGACAGTATGTGTACTGGGTGGCATCGCAAAAGGGGAGGAAGAAACTCACAACAGGGGAACGCTCACACCACTCAGAAGTGCAACACGGATCACCATAAACAGGATAAGCACCAATACCAGGAATCACTGGAGCTAAAGCTGAAGCTATCATTGGCGCCTACAGGAAGGAAGCCGTGCTTGAAATAGGGGGGAGACAGCTGCACGAGGCAATTAGCAACCAGAGCTCTTAGGTCCTGCTCACCAGTCTGCAGGAAGACTGGAGAAGAGCTGAAGACCAGTAAACCTGGCTCAGGCTGAACAATACAGAAGCCTCAGGTTGCTTGTCAGGTTCTGTGATGTGAACTGTTTAACAACACCGTGCCCGCAGGTGTATGCATAGCCGAACATCGCATAACATTAGGTGCGAATGTACTTGGAATATAAACATATTACAGATAAATGAGATCATAGTTCATATAGTATATGTATAATTAATCCCCTATACTTGTTAGGTCGGAATGTACATGGAATATGTGCAGATTACAGAGGAATGAGCTCATAGTCCATATGCTGTAGTATATGTATATTTAATCCCCTATACTTGTTAGGTGGGAATATACGTGGAATATATGCAGATTAGAGGAATGAGCTCACAGACCATATTGCTAATGTATGTAAAGCGCTGTGGAATTAATAGCGCTATATAATTGTGTGTGTGTGTATATATATATATAGCGCTATTAATTCCACAGCGCTTTACATACATTAGCAATATGGACTATGAGCTCACTCTTCTGTAATCTGCACACACACACACATATACATACATTATATATATATATATATATATATATATTATAGTGAGACTGTGACCGGGGTTGTCTATGACGGCCGGTACGTCTTGCCCCGGTTGTGCTCCCTCCATGTATAGAAAGCAACTCCACTCCAGGGTTAATGCTGTTTCCCTGCAGGCTGAAAGGAGGGTTAAAAGGAAACAGGAACATGGGCGTGGTTCCCTAGTGTGAGGGAGTGAACACAACTCCCTGAGTTTCTGCCAGAGAAACACATGTGTGCTGTTTTGGACTTTTGGTTTGTGCAATAAACCGTGTGCTGTGACCATTGGTGCCTGGATCCCGTGTCTTCTGCCGCGCAGCCGACCTCGCTACCTCACAGATGGTGGAGAATGCGGGCATGCCAGCCCGTTGAGGTGTAGCATCCATCCCTGGTGACCCGGTAGCACATGTCCTGGATTCGAGCGGCTATACTACAGCCCAAACCCGGCGACGCCATGGAGGACATACTAAAGCAGCTGGCTCAGGCTAATGCACAGCAACAACAGGCTAATGCACAGCAGCAACAGACCAATGCACACCTGCTTCGGTCGTTGGATCGTCAGCAGCAATCCTTGCAATTGCAGGAACAAAGGCACCAAGAACAGATGGCTCTCCTGGCCAATTCGATCCGTGCCGGACCGGCAGCAACAACCCCGGGACCGGGTGACGACGGCAGCGTCCGGAAAACGGTGAGACAAGCGTTGCAAAAGATGACCCCGGGGGATGATGTGGAAGCGTTCCTGGCGGTGTTTGAGCGGGTGGCCGAGCGGGAAAAGCTGCCGACCCCCCCAGTGGGCTGAGGTATTGTCGCCCTATCTGACGGGGGAGCCCCAAAAAGCGTACCTGGACCTCTGTACCGAGGACGCCATAGAATATGCGACCCTGAAAGCCGAAATACTTGCTCGGTTGGGGGTGAATACCTATGTACGGGCTCAGCGGGTAAATCAGTGGTTCTATGAGGAAGTCAAACCCGTACGCTCCCAGGCCTATGACTTGTTGCATCTGGTAAAGAAGTGGTTGCAGCCTGACACTCTGAGCCCTGCGCAAATGGTGGAAAGGGTAGTGGTTGATCGCTTTGTGCGCACTTTACCCGTCACCATTCAACGGTGGGTAGGACAGGGCGACCCAAGTACCCTGGACCAATTAGTGTGCCTGGTGGAGCGGCATGTGGCTACGCAGGACTTGATATGGGACACTGAGACTTTGCGTGCCGCCCGTCGGTCCGGCCCCTCCAAGCCTCGGGCCAAGGACCCACCGCTGACACCGGTGCGGGAGTCCGCTACCGTCCCGTCTGAGGCCGCGCCCGCCGTCCCTGAGGTCCGGAAGGCTATGTACCCTAAACGACAACTCGTCAAGGGGGTTTCCTTCCCTATTAGATGTTGGCGGTGCCAGCGGGTGGGACATATGGAAGCCCAGTGTCCACTCACCACGGAGCCCATGGATTGTGGGGTTACCCGGCGGGGTTCAATGTATGCTCAGGCGGTGTGTACCGCGGACCTTGTCTCCCCGGAGACTGAGCCCCACTTGTGCCAAATACAGGTGAATGGATGTCCGGTTACAGGCTTGTTGGATTCCGGAAGCTTAGTGACCCTTGTGCGATCAACCCTAAGGGCTGAAGTAAAGGCCACAGGACGTACCGTGGGGGTGGTTTGCATACATGGGGACCGCCGAGACTATCCCACGGGGGTTGTCACCATCACAGCACCCTGCGGGCAGGTGCAACATGAGGTGGGACTTATGAACACTCTTCCCTATGACGTGATCCTAGGAAGGGATCTGCCGTATTTTTGGACTCTATGGAAGGGGCCTCCTAAGTCCCCTCAGGTATTGGACAGTCCGGGACCTGAGCCTGACAATCCCGAATCCGGGATGCCTGCCGTAGGGGTCCCCATGATAGGGACAGAATGTGAACCCGATAGGTCACCCCTAGAGGTATTGGCAGGAGAGGCTGAGATGGTCGAGCCCATCCCGGAGTTGGAGGCGTCCCCGGATACGTTTGGGACAGCCCAACTCCAGGACCCTACATTAATACATGCCCGGAGTCGGGTGACAGTGGTTGACGGGGTGGCACAGCTACCCGGTGCCCAGGTAAGGTACCCCCATTTCGCTCTTAAGCAGGATTTACTCTACCGGGTAGATGAAATACGGGGCGTGGGGGTAGAGCAGTTGGTGGTGCCCCAGCCGCCCCAGCGGGTCCTCGACTTGGCTCATAAACACCTGATGAGTGGCCACCTGGGGGGTCAAGAAAACGCAGGAGCGAATATTGCAAAGGTTCTATTGGCCCGGGGTGTTCGGGGAGGTAAAACGGTTCTGCGAAACCTGCCCAGAGTGTCAGCTTACCGCACCCCTGGCCCACTTTCGCAGTCCGTTGGTGCCCTTACCCATTATAGAAGTCCCTTTTGAACGGATAGGGATGGATCTGGTGGGGCCCCTCGTAAAGTCCGCGCGATGGCACTAACACATCCTAGTGATCGTCGACTATGCCACCCGGTATCCCGAGGCGATACCTCTCAGACATACTGCAGCAAAGCTTATAGCTCGGGAGTTGTTTGCTGTGTTCTGCCGGGTGGGGTTGCCCAAGGAGATCCTTACGGATCAGGGGACCCCATTCATGTCTAAAGTGACCAAAGAGCTATACCGGCTACTCCAGATCAAGCAGTTGCGTACGTCTGTGTATCATCCTCAAACGGACGGTTTAGTGGAGCGATTCAATAAAACCCTGAAAACCATGCTCAAAAGGGTGATTTCCAAAGACGGGAAAGACTGGGATATGATGCTTCCCTATTTGATGTTTGCCATCCGAGAGGTGCCACAGGCATCCACGGGGTTTTCGCCTTTTGAGTTGTTATACGGGCGACATCCCCGGGGATTGTTGGACCTGGCAAAGGAAACATGGGAGCAGGAGCCCACCCCCCATAAAAGTGTGATTGAACACATTTTAGGAATGCAGAACCGCATAAGCGCGGTCATGCCATTTGTGAAGGAGCATTTACAGGAGGCTCAGGCCGCGCAAAGCGGCCGCTACAATAGACAAGCCACCGTGCGGACCTTTAACCCCGGGGGATCGGGTGTTGGTATTGATCCCCACGTCGGAGAGTAAATTCCTGGCTCAGTGGCAAGGCCCCTACGAGATAAAGGAAAGAATCGGGGTGGTCAACTATAAGGTATTGCAGCCCGGTAGGCGGAAACCTGAACAAATATACCATGTCAACCTGTTAAAACCTTGGCAGGAACGGGAAAGCCTGATGGTTGATTTTTTCCCCATCTCCCTCCTCTTCGGGTCGTTCAAACCCGGCTCCAGCGACCTCCGGAGAGGACGAACCGGAAGTAAGGATTGGAGAAGCCCTCACCAAGCAACAGAGGCGAGAGGCCAGACGGCTGGTTCAGCAGAACCCCGATGTCTTCTCCAAGCTGCTTGGTAGGACAAGTCTGATACGACATGACATTGTCACCGAGCCTCACCTGAAGGTACGCCTGAAGCCATACCGGGTACCGGAGGCTCGAAGACAAGCCATATCAGAGGAAGTGAAGACAATGCTACGCCTGGGGGTCATCGAAAAATCCCGGAGTGAATGGGCTAGTCCCATTGTCCTAATACCAAAACCCGATGGCTCCTTAAGGTTCTGCAATGACTTTAGGAGATTGAACGAAATATCCAAGTTCGATCTCTACCCCATGCCCCGGGTGGATGAGCTGATTGATAGGCTGGGACAGGCGCGATATTTCACCACGCTCGACCTGACCAAGGGGTACTGGCAGGTGCCACTGACGGAGTCCGCCAAGGAGAAAACCGCTTTTGTTACGCCGGAGGGTCTCTTCCACTATGTTGTCTTGCCTTTTGGGTTACATGGCGCTCCGGCCACGTTCCAGAGGTTGATGGACTTGGTGCTGGAACCCCACCAGGCGTATGCATCAGCGTACCTTGATGACATCATTATTTACAGCTTTGAGTGGCAGACCCACTTGGAACAGGTACAAGCGGTGGTGAACGCGCTCCGAACAGCCGGATTGACAGCCAATCCCAAGAAATGTGCGTTGGGGTTCACGGAAGCCCGCTACTTGGGCTACGTAATAGGCCAAGGAGTGATTAAGCCCCAAATTAACAAAGTTGAGGCGATCCAGAAGTGGCCTAGACCCCTGACCACGAAGCAGGTTAGGGCCTTCCTGGGTATCGTGGGGTACTACAGGAGGTTTGTAAAAAATTTTGCGGGACTATCGGCCCCCTTGACGGACCTTCTCAAAGGCAAGAAGTCCGTCATGGTGCGCTGGACTCCGCAGGCCGAGGACTCCTTCCGGGCCCTGAAGGGGGTCCTGTGCGGACAGCCCGTTCTTGTCAACCCTGATTTCCGGAAGGAGTTCGTAGTACAGACTGACGCCTCTGAGGTCGGCCTGGGCGCAGTGCTGTCTCAGGTGGTTCAGGGGGAGGAACACCCCGTCACCTTCTTAAGTAGGAAGCTCACCCCTCCCGAGCGGAATTATAGCGTAGTGGAGAAGGAGTGCCTGGCGATCAAGTGGGCCTTGGAGTCCCTACGCTATTACCTGCTGGGACGGCAGTTTCGCTTGGTGACGGATCACTCTCCACTGGTCTGGATGAGGTCCGCCAAGGAACGGAATGCCCGGGTTACCCGGTGGTTCCTTTCTCTGCAGAACTTCTGGTTTACGGTTGAACACCGGGCCGGTAGGTTGCAGGGCAACGCCAATGCCTTGTCCCGCGGCCCGTGTTTTATGGTGGGAGTTCAACCCCGCACGCTTGAACTGAGGGGGGGGTATGTGAGACTGTGACCGGGGTTGTCTATGACGGCCGGTACGTCTCGCCCCGGTTGTACTCCCTCCATGTATAGAAAGCAACTCCACTCCAGGGTTAATGCTGTTTCCCTGCAGGCTGAAAGGAGGGTTAAAAGGAAACAGGAACCGGGGTGTGGTTCCCCTAGTGTGAGGGAGTGAACACAACTCCCTGAGTTTCTGCCAGAGAAACACATGTGTGCTGTTTTGGACTTTTGGATTGTGCAATAAACCGTGTGCTGTGACCATTGGTGCCTGGATCCCGTGTCTTCTGCCGCGCAGCCGACCACGCTACCTCACAATATATATATATTACAGTTAGGTCCAGAAATATTTGGACAGTGACACAATTTTCGCGAGTTGGGCTCTGCATGCCACCACATTGGATTTGAAATGAAACCTCTACAACAGAATTCAAGTGCAGATTGTAACGTTTAATTTGAAGGTTTGAACAAAAATATCTGATAGAAATTGTAGGAACTGTACACATTTCTTTACAAACACTCCACATTTTAGGAGGTCAAAAGTAATTGGACAAATAAACCAAACCCAAACAAAATATTTTTATTTTCAATATTTTGTTGCAAATCCTTTGGAGGCAATCACTGCCTTAAGTCTGGAACCCATGGACATCACCAAACGCTGGGTTTCCTCCTTCTTAATGCTTTGCCAGGCCTTTACAGATGCAGCCTTCAGGTCTTGCTTGTTTGTGGGTCTTTCCGTCTTAAGTCTGGATTTGAGCAAGTGAAATGCATGCTCAATTGGGTTAAGATCTGGTGATTTACTTGGCCATTGCAGAATGTTCCACTTTTTTGCACTCATGAACTCCTGGGTAGCTTTGGCTGTATGCTTGGGGTCATTGTCCATCTGTACTATGAAGCGCCGTCCGATCAACTTTGCGGCATTTGGCTGAATCTGGGCTGAAAGTATATCCCAGTACACTTCAGAATTCATCCGGCTACTCTTGTCTGCTGTTATGTCATCAATAAACACAAGTGACCCAGTGCCATTGAAAGCCATGCATGCCCATGCCATCACGTTGCCTCCACCATGTTTTACAGAGGATGTGGTGTGCCTTGGATCATGTGCCGTTCCCTTTCTTCTCCAAACTTTTTTCTTCCCATCATTCTGGTACAGGTTGATCTTTGTCTCATCTGTCCATAGAATACTTTTCCAGAACTGAGCTGGCTTCATGAGGCGTTTTTCTGCAAATTTAACTCTGGCCTGTCTATTTTTGGAATTGATGAATGGTTTGCATCTAGAGGTGAACCCTTTGTATTTACTTTCATGGAGTCTTCTCTTTACTGTTGACTTAGAGACAGATACACCTACTTCACTGAGAGTGTTCTGGACTTCAGTTGATGTTGTGAACGGGTTCTTCTTCACCAAAGAAAGTATGCGGCGATCATCCACCACTGTTGTCATCCGTGGACGCCCAGGCCTTTTTGAGTTCCCAAGCTCACCAGTCAATTCCTTATTTCTCAGAATGTACCCGACTGTTGATTTTGCTACTCCAAGCATGTCTGCTATCTCTCTGATGGATTTTTTCTTTTTTTTTCAGCCTCAGGATGTTCTGCTTCACCTCAATTGAGAGTTCCTTAGACCGCATGTTGTCTGGTCACAGCAACAGCTTCCAAATGCAAAACCACACACCTGTAATCAATCCCAGACCTTTTAACTACTTCATTGATTACAGGTTAACGAGGGAGACGCCTTCAGAGTTAATTGCAGCCCTTAGAGTCCCTTGTCCAATTACTTTTGGTCCCTTGAAAAAGAGGAGGCTATGCATTACAGAGCTATGATTCCTAAACCCTTTCTCCGATTTGGATGTGAAAACTCTCATATTGCAGCTGGGAGTGTGCACTTTCAGCCCATATTATATATATAATTGTATTTCTGAACATGTTTTTGTAAACAGCTAAAATAACAACACTTGTGTCACTGTCCAAATATTTCTGGCCCCGACTGTATGTGTATATATATATATATATATATATATATATATATATATGTGTGTATGTATATGTGTGTGTGCAGATTACAGAGGAATGAGCTCATAGTCCATATTGCTAATGTATGTAAATCGCATATAGTATATGTATATTTAATCCCCTATACTTATTCCACGTACATTCCTACCAAATATGTGCAGATTACAGGAGAATGAACACATATCCCATATAAATAAGTGTATATTGTATTCCCTGTGCTTGTTATATGACAATGTACAGTGACTAGAAAAAGTATTTATACCCTGTTAACTTTTTCTCTATTGTTAGTGCTTTGCAAGGGTTTGAAGTGCTGGGATTGGAGCTAGCGGGGCACACTGATGAAGCTACCTGTGTATTACAGCCGACTCCTACTGCAGATAGTGCAGGTAAACCTCCTGTGCCCATGCCTTCCCTGAGCTGTAACTTTATGACCGATTTGCGGTAAAGTACTTGCGATCAGGACATACCGTTATATCCATTGTCCTATGGCAGGCGACCCAGAGGTGCAATGTATAATTAAGGGAGCATGTTTCCTGTGGATCTCTTTCATTGTGAATGACTTTTTACCAAGGAACATTGAAAAAAGGCATTTCCGGTTGGGGTTGCATTGCTGGTATCATGTTATTTGCAGATCTAGCTGTTAATGAACTACTGGATCGTTATATGTCCATGTACAACATATACACTGATGGGGGAAAAAGTGGTAAGATACAGAAATAAGATAGCGACAGTAGCCTTTTTTTAACATATAAATATCTCTCTTAGAATCACCTTTTTCCCTTCCAGGTCTGGTTCCTGCAGTATCTGTTCTTGGTAGTTGATATACAGTAGGACAGATGCAAGATGGCGAACAGTATATTAAATTTCACCCTGGAGATCATATACCTGCTAACTGGAGAGGTAAAGCCTTGTGTGAATAACTTGGAAGGTGAGACATTGTGAGAAGCTGTGTACTTATAAGGTTTTCTCCATCATACACAGGAGTACGCAGCAGTGAAGACGTCTAGTGAGTGTGTGACCCCCAGCAATCACGGTCATGAGTCAGGAGAAAGGGGAAAATGTCAGAGTCCAAAAATAAAACCTCCGCCTAATTCTCTGATATATGACAGTAACACCGCACAGAAGATCCTAGAACTCACCAACAAGATCAGAGAAGTGCTGACGGCAGAGGTGAGTAGTGCGGGGACATTCCCAGTAATAAGGGAGGGATATAAAGTATGACAGTAGGATTGTGTGTGGCAGGTTCCCATAAAGTGTCAGGATGTCCCATTCTCCATGGAAGAGTGGGAATATGTAGAAGATCAGAAGGATCTGTACAGGGACGTCATGATGGAGGATCACCAGCCCCTCATACCCACAGGTAAAAGAATACTTTCATTATTAAAGGTGTTGTCCATTTCAAATATTCTTTTGGAGAATTCTGAGTTAATAGAGTGGATGGATTCTCATCTTTTGACCAGAGTAAAGATTATAATGTGTATTTTCCTCTTTGGTGATGCTGCAATGAAATAAAAAAAAAGTCAGGTTACTCGTAAAATTATACCTGATACATGCACGTTTATTGTCTGTGAACCCTATAAGAGAAAGAAAGCAAGCCCTTCAAAGTGGATCTGTCACCAAATTTCACAATGCAAACTGCATGTTTTTAAATAGATACAGTTCCAGTCAGTGGCGTAACTAGAGTTTGATGGGCCTCGGTGCAAAGTGTGGAACTGGGCCCCCCAACTGTACACCAACACTCTGATTACAAGATATTGACGCTGACACTCTGGGTGCAGCATTGTGTAGATGACTCTTGGCTTTCTCTCAGCACCTATGTTTTCCATGATCTGAAATCCCTCTTTCTAGCAGCACCCAGCTTTCCAATGTTCTGATATCCATCTTTCTCAGCACACACCTTCCCCATGCTCTGATCTACATCTTTCCCTCAGCACCCAGCTTTCCCATGATATTTTGCATGGGAAAGCTGCCCCCCATATAGCCTTACATATAGTATAATGGGTCCCACATAACCCTTTATATATTAAAATACACCCCCATAGCCCTCCAATTATTATAATGCAACTTCTTAGTCCTCCATGTATACTCATTCACCCCATAGTCCTCCATATATTATAATGCACCCCATAGTCCTCCATGTATTACTGTATAATACACCCCATAGTCCTCCATGCTTCATATTGTATTATGCAGCCCACGTACTGTTAATTGCACACCCATAGGCCTCCATATAATATAATGAAGCTCCATTGGCCTCGATATATTATAATGCAGCCCCATAGTCCTGCATGTATTATAATGCATCTCCTTAGTCCTTCATATATTATAATGCAATCCCATAGTCCTTCATATTATATTATGCAGCTTCTATACCATTTCATGCACCCCCATAGGCCTTTGGCCACTCACTGATTAAAAAAAATAAATACTCATTGATTAAAAAAAAATAAAAAAAATAAACAAATACTCACCTCTCCTCATTCCCCTGCTGCTCTGGTCAGGGCGTCCTCCCATCCTGCGCTCTAGATGTCTCAACATAGCAGGCGCGCAGTAGTGACGTCACCATGCTCTGCTGCACGGAGACGTCAGGAGCAGGCACTGAGCCCCCCTGACTCACGGGCCCCTTAGTGGCCGCGTAGTCTGCCACTGAACAGTGCAGCTGCTTCTCTGCAGGGCTGGTCGAGCCTGGTCGCCGTTGCGATCTCTGTGACCTTGGTCGTTACACCCCTGGTTCCGGTCAAAAGTCTGTTCATGCAATACAAACCTTCAGGCTAAGTGACCAAGCAGGAGAGGGATGGAGGCTGCATCAGATGACATGACCTCCACAATCACCTATCCACTAAAGCACGCTTTACACGTTGCAATTTCGCATATGATATCGTATGCGATTTGCAATGACCCCATCGTATGTGTGGCACGTTCAATTTGTTGAACATGCCGCACATACGAGTAACCCCCGTCACACGTACTTACCCGTCCATACGACCTCGCTGTGGGCGGCGAACGTCCACTTCCTAGAGTGGGAGAGACGTTCGGCGTCACAGTGACGTCACACGGCAGCTGGCCAATAGAAGCAGATGGGCGGAGCTGAGCGGGACGTAAACATCCCGCCCACCTCCTTCCTTCCGCATTGTGGGCCGGGAGCCGCAGGACGCTGGTAAGATCTGTTCATCGTTCCCGGGGTGTCACACACTGCGATGTGTGCTGCCCCGGGTACGATGAACAACCTGACGTGCAATTCTAGAGACAGGTACGGTGTGTATGCGATGAACATTTTACCGTTGAATCGCACATACCTGTCACACACTGCAATTTACTTACAATGCCGGATGTGCGTCACTTACGACGTGACCCCGCCGACACATTGTAAGATATATTGTAGCGTGTAAAGAGGGCTTTACAAATGAAGATGGTTTATGATGAGTTGGACTGCAGAATGAAGGTAAAGCAGCCAACAAGTGCTCAACACCTCTTAGTAAAGCTTCCTCATTGTGCATGTTTCCTATAGATGGATCCAATAGACAAAATAAACGGAAGAAATGTCCCCGACCTCTTTATTCAAAGGAAGATCCAGAGAAAATTCATCAGGTAATTGAAACAGATGTTGCACCTTATAGTTTATCAAAGAACAGACTTTTTGACCTAAAATGTTAATCTAATGCGAAAGGAGCAGATGACTGGAAATAGGGTTTATGGCAGCTACTTTTCGTGCTATATTAAGAGAACATGTATTGGTATTCTTTAGCACTCCGCTACTGACCATGGCTAGCTTCACCCTTTTAAGGATGGTCTTTTCTTTTAAGGAGGTTGACCTAGATTCTCATATTGATGACCTATCCTAATGGCCAAAAATAGCAATCAATTCAGCAATACACTAGATGTTGCTCCAAGCCTCATTAATATATAGACCAAAAAGCAGTAGAGGACTAATAGGATTATTAAAACATCACCTTTATTTGATTAAGTAAAAAATCTAATCACACTCACTATAAAGTGCTCAAGTGCTCAAATGTGCTCGATGTTTAAAATTAGGAATGGAAATACACCATTCAAAAACTCGTTTATATAGGGACAAATAACAAGTAATGGTGACGTCTAGGGGATTAGATGTATTAATTCACACCCCCACTTCATACCAATATAGGGGATAACGGTAGTTCGCTTAAATACATCCAATAACGGGTAAACCATGGCTTACGCCATATAATATACAACAGTTTAATCCGTGAAATGCAATTAGTTTTAGTGGATCAAAATACCTATAGTAAAGGATAAATACATGGGCAGTGGCTCATATCCATTAAAACACTAATAGGCATATAATGAATCCACAATAACAGTGGTATAATTGCACAAGATGTATATCTTCATTTGGAAAAAATATATGACAGTGGTGATGTATAATAATAAGGCCTAAGCCACATGGCGAGAAAATCAGTGCGAGTGGAGAGCGATAAAACATCGCATTACACTCGAACCAATATTAGCCTGTGTGACAGCGCACATGAGCGATTATTTTATCAGCCCTGATCGGACCGAGAAAACAATTGCAGCATGCTGCGACTCTAATGCGAGACTCTCTCTCTCGCACCCATTCAAGTGAATGGGGCGAGAGAAAAATCGCACTGCACTCGCAGTACACCGGTGTACCGCATGTGCTGAGCGAGAATGGCAATAGCCAACTACAAAGGAAAGGGGGAGATAAATCCCTCCAGCCCCTCCTCCGTGTTGGCCCACCCCTCCTCAGAGCCGGCCCGCCCCCCCCCTCCCCGCAGCTGAGGTCCGCTCGCACAGTCGGACCTCAGATGCAGGGACACTAGCATGACACTCGGCTCCTGCTGTGCTGCCAGCGCGAGACGAGTGTCATGTGAGCATCGCACTAGTGCCCCGTGTGGCCCCGGCCTAAAGAACGGTCTCACCCATCTGTAAATGAGCTCTCCCTGAGCTGGTTATACCCTTTCTTAATCCCATATACCTCCCGACGTGTTTCGTCCGTATCGGACTCTTCAGGGGACTCTCATAAATAGAATTAAGGGCATGAATGCAGGTAATAGCGCCTGCTACAAAAATCAACCAGTCCACCTGTGGCCTGCCCTTGTTAGGGCAGGAGTTGGGATCTTCACACTCAGCGATAGATGTAGGACTGAGGGTCCCGTTAAGAAATTGCTGGAGGCCTGGACACATTGAACAGCTGATCCCTAGTGACGGTGAATTTACAGATGGGTGAGACCTTTCTTTATCATTTATTATACATCACCACTGTGATATATTTTTTCCAAATGAAGATGTACATCTTGTGCAATTTTACCACTGTTATTGTGGATTCATTATATGCCTATTAGTATTTTAATGGATACGAGCCACTGCCCATGTATTTATTCTTTACTATAGGTATTTTGATCCACTAAAACTAATTGCATTTCACAGATTAAACTGTTGTATATTATATGGCGTAAGCCATGGTTTACCCGTTATTGGATGTATTTAAGCGGTGGGATTGTTGAGAACTACCGTGATCCCCTATATTGGTACGAAGTGGGGGTGTGAATTAATACATCTCATCCCCCTAGATGTCACCATTACTTATTATTTGTCCCTATATAAACGAGTTTTTGAATGGTGTATTTCCATGCCTAATTTTAAATATCGAGCACATTTGAGCACTTTATAGTGAGTGTTATTAGATTTTTTTGACTTAACATTTATTTGATTGTTTTAATAATCCTATTAGTCCTCTACTCTACTGCTTTTTGGTCTATCCTAATGGCCAATATAACATTGGTGGGTGGCTGACCCCACCTATGATCAGCAAATATCTGCTTCAAAAACTGGCAGATGTTAGCAAAGTACCGCAGTGTAGATTGTATAGTGGCCACTGCTGAGTACTGTAGTTCATCTTTCACTTAAATGATATGTAAATCCCTAACAATCCCTTTTTTTTTTATTGTCACAATCCAGGAGCTGTAAATCCAAAGAGCTAGTACTTATATAGATGAGAGATTGTAGGAAATTACGGGCATCACCCCACAGCTTTTATCACCACCCTCAAACGAATCGTCTTGGATGGTTTTTATAGAAGCAGCATTAGACACAGCATCGGTGCCCCCTAATGACAATTTGAGGACAGTGAGAGAAGCTGCTGGGCAGTGCTGATGTTATTCACCCTGCTTCTATCTCCACACCCTGATGATGTCTCCTTTATACCGTAAGAAGCCGCAGCGGAGATAGAAGCAGAATGTCAGCACCTCAGTCACTTCTCCCACTGCATCTATATGGGACATGGATTCAGGACATCTTCAGAGGGCGGTGATGAAAGTCAAACCAATTTAACAAAAAAGGAACCAAAAACAATAGTATCGAAATAATCTTTATTAAAGTAAATCAAAGCAAAAAGGGTGTCATTACAGAATGATACACAAGATGGCAGCGCCCATCAACAGGAGAAAAGGGGAATCGCCAAAATGAAAAATTGTACAAACATAAATATAAAGCCAGTTCCAAATTCCAGTGTAATAATGACCAACACAATTATATGTGATTTAAACATAAGGTTATGTATGTGCTGATGCAACAATAAAAAGCATTAAATGGATGGTGAGGCTAACCTGTTAACATCTCCTCCTGCTGGAATGGTGCCACCCAACAAACGTTTCAGCAAACAGCCTTCGTCGGGGGTCGCGACGAAGGCTGCCCCCTGACGAAAGCTGCTTGCTGAAACGTGCGTTGTCAGGGCGCAGCCTTCGTCACGCCCCCTGACGAAGGCTGTTTGCTGAAACGTTTGTTGGGTGGCGCCACTCCAGCAGGAGGAGATGTTAACAGGTTAGCCTCACCATCCATTTAATGCTTTTTATTGTTGCATCAGCACATCCATAACTTAATGTTTAAATCACATATAATTGTGTTGGGCATTATTACTCTGGAATTTGGATCTGGCTTTATATTTATGTTTGTACACAGTTTTTCATTTTGAGGATTCCCCTTTTCTCCTCCTGTTGATTGGGTGCTGCCATCTTGTGTATCACTCTGTAATTGACACCCTGTTGTTTCTGGTTCCTTTTTTGTTATATTGGATTGGTTATCTGTTAAGGAACCTTTTTACCTTCCTATCTATTTTTGAGTCCGGGTGATGAATATATAAAGTAATTCACTATTTTGGTATACGATCAAATCATCTGTTATTTTTTTCACCCTTTTCTCAAAACATTTTAGTTGTATATTGGTTGGTGATGAAAGAAAGTGTAGTCAGTAACTGCAGCACCACTCCCTGATGACACTTTGTTTTAGGAAAGGTAATAGACGCTGCAGGGAAATGAGTACAGCTCCAACCTTGTGTGACATACGTCTGAATCTCCTCTCAGAGATCACAAAACGTGAAGTAAAGAAACACATTTAGGAATTCAGAATAGGGAGAAGTATAGGACATTTTATAATAAAGTGAAATACAAAAGTGCGGAGGGTGTAAAAATACATATTTATAAAGGACTAGCTGTACTACCCGGCTTCGCCCGGGTTAATAACTGTTGTTAACAAAATAGAATGTATTAACAAAAATGTATTCTGCACACAAAAACCACAAAACAAATAGATATAAATGTAATTATTAAAAGGCAAAAACTAAGCTAATAGAAGCATTACACAACATATATTTCAACACCACAGATATTCCACACAGATTTAACTAAATTGGCCAAGTAATGTGCTCCGTCTGTCTCTTTCCCCGTCTGTCTCTTTCCCCGTCTGTCTCTTTCCCCGTCTGTCTCTTTCCCCGTCTGTCTCTTTCCCCGTCTGTCTCTGTCTGTCTGTGTCTCTGTCTCTCTGTCTGTCTCTCTCTCTATCCGTCTCCCCACCGACATCTTATTACCTCACATATAAGCTTCTTATACTATGAATGTCTTTTCTTCCTATAGCAAGCAATCACAGCTCCTACTAATAACCTGTAGTTGCAGGCTCCATTTACTTTAATGGAGGCATGTTTTTTGGAGAGTAACTGTAAAGCGCGGGGTTAAATTTTCCTGTCAAAACATAGTCTACGATGTTCACATGAGGTGTCTGCAAAACTTCGTGATTGTAAATGCGACGGTGCGGGTACACTTTTCGTTTCACTTTTTCCCCATGTTGTAGATAGGGGCAAAATTGATTGGTAAATTGGAACGCGCGGGGTTAAAATTTCGCCTCACAACATAGCCTATGACGCTCTCGGGGTCCAGAGGTGTGTGTGCAAAATTTTCTGGCTGTAGCTGCGACGGTGCAGATGCCAATCCCGGACACACACACACACCCCTTTATATATTAGATATCTTCTGTCGGACCACCCTTTTAAGGAGATGCCAATTTTTTTTATAGTTTTAGTTAGTGGCATGTAAAAGTACTGTTTTTGTGAACAGTTAAACAAGTTGAAGATGAAATGATCTCTAAAAAGGTATAAAGTAAAAGATGACACATTTTGCTTTTTATTTTAGGCAAAAAAAATTTCATCTTTACATTTGGAAAAATTGCAAAAAAGAAAATGGGCCGTTGCAAACGTTTGGCCACCCTTAACATTGACCAAGGTTTCAGACATTAATTAGCCTGTTAGGGTTACAGCTTGTTCATTATCTTTATTAGGAAAGGCCAGGTGATGCAAATTTCACAGCTTTATAAAAACCCAGCCTCCTCTAACTTTCTCTCAAAAAAACAGCAGCCATGACTTCTTCTAAGCAGCGGCCTAGCACTCTCAAAATGGTGGATGCCCACAAAGCAGGAGAAGAAGATAGCAAAGTGTTTTCCCTTCACCCATGACAGCACCACGTGAGAGAGGGATCCACCCAGCGAGGACAGGAAACCATTCTGAAATAAAAAGGCGGTACCTCTCCCCTTCGTCAGTTGGTTTTCTGTCCTTGATGGGAGACCCTTGTTTGTTTTTTCTGAATACGGCGGTGAAGACAAAAGATGGCAGGTTGTCTGCTTATCTAGCCCCGTTCGGTGTCTGGAAGAGCAGGGTGAGTCCTGTAGCACCGTTCTTCGGGGCTGGAAGCGCCGTCCACCAGCCCTTGGGGAACCTGGTGTCCGTGTGGGGGTGTCGGGCTGGACCCGTTCCAGACCGCCGCTCCATCCTCCCCACATCGCGCTCCCCTGCTGCCTATGGACTTCTGGGTCGCGGTGACGCGCAGTGGGCATGCTGGGTAATGGGCGTGCCTGCCTGACGTCACCAGAAAGAAGATGGCGATGCCCATACAGCAGTAAAAAAAAAGGAGAAAAAAAAAAAAAAAGGCAGTGAGAATGATTGGTAATGGCTCCCACTGCTTGTGCACCGGAGGGAGCGTGGGGCGATGGGGAGGGGCCTCTTTTGGGACCGGAAGGCAGAGGATCGGATTTAAAAGGCACTTCCTGGTCCAGGATGGACACAGATGAGCAGCAGCACTCTCTGGTGCGCCGTCAGCAGGGCCGTAAGAATGGTGGTCACTCCAGTCATTCCGAGCCAGACGGGCCGTGGCAGCCAGGAAAACATCTCAAGGCTCCACAGCTTCTGTGAGACCTGTGGATGTTCCGAAGCGGCCTTCAGAACCGGTACCCTTGATATCCTATGGTGGTGATTGATCTTTGTGAATGTCACCTTACTCATAGGTCCCTTGTGGTGTTTTTCCCGCTTTTGTCTCTGCCTCAATAGGCCCCTAAAAAATCCATATCTAGAAAGAAGCATAAGGAGTGTCCCCTGTGTAGGGAGTCCCTCTCGGATCAGTGGCAAAAGAAATTGTGTGCGGCATGTATCCGTCGCACAAGTGCAGAGGAATCTCCGGGGATCTCGGCTGACCTTCGGTCTGTAATCCAATCGGAAATACAAGATTCCATGAAGGCTTTCTTGAAAAAGAGGAAGTCAAAGCCAGTAGACACTGAATCCGTTTCTTCCTCATTCAGTGCTTTTTCGGACTCAGACTCCTCATCCTCAGATATCGATATGGGGGGCAGACCGTGCTTCTCCATTGATGATATTGGGACCCTGGTTAAAGCAGTCAGGGCTACTATGGGGTTAACAGAGGAGAGATCCTCTAAATTCCTGGAGGATGTTATGTTTCTTGGATTGGAGGAACCGAAGAAGCGTACCTTTCCGGTTAACATTAAGATTGAGGTTATTATTCAGAAAGAATGGAAACGTCTTGACAAAGCAGGCTCCCTCCCCTCTTGTTCAAAGCAGAAGTATCCCTTTGATGATGACAAGACAGCGTTATGGGATAAGGCCCCACGAATCGATTCAGCCATAGCAAAATCCTCTAGGCGAGGAGGCATTCCCTTGGAGGACTCAGGCACGTTAAGAGATCCCCCTAGACAAAAAAAAACGGATGGCTGCCTTAAACACTATGGGAAACATCAGCAGGGATTTTGAAGCCGGCTATCGCCAATACCTGCACAGCCCGTGCTTTAATGATCTGGCTCCAACAGGTGGCGGATAAATTAAGGGATAACACATCTAGGGAAAAAATCCTTTCTAAGTTACCACTTCTACAAGGAGCAGCAGCATTTCTTGCTGACTCCTCAGCGGATGTGATCAGGCTGGGAGCACGCTTAGCAGGATTATCCAATCTAGCCAGAAGGGCTTTATGGTTAAAGAGTTGTCCGGGGGATCTACAATCCAAACATAAATTGTGTTTGGTGCCCTGTGACGGTCAACTCCTTTTTGGAAAACAGCTAGAGGATGCGTTGGAGAAAGCATCTGATAGCAAAAAGTCCTTCCCGAGGTTCCACTCTGGCTCATCTCGTTCATTTCGGAGGCAAACATTCAGCAAGGGCAAACCCCCGGATAATCTGAGGTAGGGAATGTAAGCCCAGGCGAAAGTCAGGCTTCATGTTCGGGGGTTCCGCAGCCTCCTCAAAGAAATCATCCCAGGGACACCAGGCTGCCAGTCGGGGGACGCCTTTCTCATTTTCTGGGGGCATGGGAAAGTATTTCCTCCAACACCTATGTGCAGGCCATTATAAAGGAAGCTCTAAAATTGCAATTTCTCAATTAGCCCCCGCAACATTTTATCATCACGCCTCTTCGGAGGTGAGAGGAAGAACAGGCTCTAGAATCAGAAGTCATGTTATTACTAGACAAGAAAGTCCTGGGCGAGGTACCACTTTCGGAAAGGGAAAAAGGCTTCTATTGCCCTCTTTTTCTCGTACGGAAACTGGATGGTTCCTTCCAAACAATAATCAACCTCAAACATCTCAACCTGTTTTTTCAGTATTACCCGTTCAAGATGGAGTCCAATCAGTCGGCCATAAAGCGGTTGTTCTGCGACTGTTATATGGCAGTGATAGACTTAAGAGATGCCTATTACCATATTCCTATGCATCAACATTTTCAACAGTTCCTACGGGTGGCCCTTTTCATCAAAGACAGACTTCTTCATTTTCAGTTCAGAGCCCTTCCCTTTGGGCTGTCTATCGCCCCCAGGATTTTCACAAAAATAGTGGCAGAGATTGTGACGGGGGGTACAGCAGAGCAAGGAGAGACAACAGGCCGAGGAACGATCCAACAGGTTTATTCACAAGAACACTGGAACAGCACACAATAAGTCCACGTAAAACAGATTCGGGGGCCCTTCCCGACAATCCTCGGACCGGATTACAAAGCAATCGTCCTTACAGTAGTCCAAAGAGTTCCACACAATCCCACGGGCCGCCACACAGGCCTAGCTCCGTCCGTGTCCACAGCCACCCAGGCTGGAGCTCCTGCTCCCTTCAAGTTTCAGCTCAGCTCTGAAGTTACAAAAAGGGAAATGCATTGTCTGTGCTCCTTGACCAGCCCACCATGTTCAGGGGGTGGGGGTCACACATCCTATCATCAATGGTTTGGTCCATCACAGGGCTCCGATATGTCTGCCAGCCACAGTAGATGAAGGGATCCCCTGCTGTGCAGAACAATGACTATTCCTTCACTGGCCAATTCAATTACAGATTAGATACACAACTCTGGAAAGAAGAGGACAGGCTATTTACATAATCACATTAGATGCCAAGACTACAATTGTATGAGAGAGACACATTGAGATCAGTAGCTCCCCCAAGGAAATACATGAATTACAACTAATACAACCAGGGAAATATGCATATCATGACATAGTATCACAGCATATACAGTGAGAGGGTAAATTACATCTTCACAATCCCTCCCCCTCCCAACTTGTGTACGTACTAGGGACCTCTACAGGTCACTGGTTAAGTACACACAGGCAGAGCGTTACTTACATGTGGCTTCATGCAGCCACGAATTGGCATCGTAGCTCTCCCACATCATTGCCCAGGAGAACAGCTGCAGGCAGACCACCCATCACCCCAACCACACATCGCTTGACCCCAAAACCAAAGTTCAGATCCACAGTGGCTGTGGGAATAGTCCTCCATTGTCCACCAGCCAGTTCAATAACAATCCCAGGTCCTCTATGGATTGCCTCAGGCCGAACCACTCGGGGATCAGCCAGTGTGAGGAAAGCACCCGAGTCACAAAATCCAACAAGTCTCTGTCCATCCAGCACAACCTCCTGCAAGTGCTTACCTCGATGAGCAGAAGTCGTCATAACTGCGGGTCGCACCCCGTAAACTCCTGGTGGTGCAACATGGGGGGCTGAGTCACTAGGCCAGTCCTCACATAACGGTGCCACATCTTCCTCCATGGCACTGGGCTGTAAATAATTAACAATCCGATTGGGTGCAGGATCAGTCCTCATTTGAACAGCTGGGCAGGAGACTTGCCGATGCCCTGGCTGTCCACATTGATAGCATCTGAGCTGGGTCTCCCTCCATCCAAGGCGTCCTCTTGGGTAAGGGGTAGGGGAACTTGGAGGCCGGCTCCCACCTGAAGGTGCTGTAGGGGTTTGAGGATGATTCCTCCATGGCCTGGCTGGGCATGAGGCCTGCAAATGCCCGGGATGCCTACAAACATAACACCTGCGCTCTGTTACTTCCTCTCCCCGGCGTATTCCAGAAAGTGCAGTAGAAGCAACTGGAGGCACATTAACACGGGTATCAACATGTGGTGGCTTAGAGGAACGGGGAACAATGGGGACAGAATAACTGGGGGCATCCGGTGTTGTGGAGATGACTGCTCATTTGCGGATTCAGAATATTCTGCTGGTTCCTTATCTGGACAACTTCCTGGTGATAGGGAACTCCAAACAGCAATGTGCAGAACATCTGCAGTACCTCCAAAAGACCCTGCAAGACCTAGGATGGCTGGTGAACCACGAAAAATCAAAGTTAGACCTGGTTACGACGCAAACGTTTCTTGGTCTCACACTCAACTCTGAGTGTCAGCGGTGCCTTTTACCAGCGGGAAAGGTTCTCAAGGTTTCGGAATTGGCCCTGCAGGCGATCCACCATCCCAAGATGTCTCTGAGGAAAGCTATGTCCCTGCTGGGCACTCTGACATCATATTTCCCGGCAGTTCCATGGGGTCAGATCCACTTGAGAGCTCTCCAATGGCACATGCTGTCTGCCCAGAGACTGTTAGGAATCTTTAGAAGGGGACATCACCCTATCCTGGGAGGTCAGAAGTTCCCTGCTTTGGTGGACGTCCATGGACAGCCTGTCTGTGGGTGTTCCCTGGCTACCACAAGATCGGAAGGTGGCCACTACCGATGCCAGCCAGTCCGGCTGGGGAGCTCACCTCAACGAGCAGATATCCCAGGGATGGTGGTCAATACAGGAAGCAGCACAACCCTCGAACCTCCCGGGAACTGTGGGCAGTGGAGTGAGCGCTGAAAGCCTTTCTTCCCCACCTCTGGAGGCAACCTGTTCGTATAATGTCAGACAATCATTCCACAGTCTCGTACATAAACCACCAAGGGGGCACAAGGTCCCCATCCCTCATGCATGTATCTTACAGACTTTTTCACTGGGCAGAGCAGAATCTCCTCTCTCTCTCAGCTCTACATATACGGGGTCATCTGAATACCACAGCAGATTACCTCAGTCGCCATCGACTGCAACAAGGAGAAAGGTCCTTGAATCCCCGGATTTTTCGACAGATAGTGACTCTATTGGACACACCACAGATAGACCTATTTACCACCAGACTGAACAGTCAGGTAGTGCAGTTCTGTTCGTTAAACCCGTCGGACCAGCCCTTTGCCGTGGACGCACTACAGGTTCCATGGACCTTCAAACTGGCTTATGCCTTTTCCCCAATCATCATGCTGCCGACAGCTCTACAGAAAATCAGGGAAGATCAGGCAAGGGTTCTTCTTATTGCCCCTTTCTGGCCCAAAAGACCATGGTTTTCTCTCCTGGCAATGTTGGTCACAGATCCCTGGGTTCTGTCGGAGGTTCCGGACCTTTTAGTGCAGGGGCCAGTATTCCATGCACAGGAGAAGGCGTTCTATTTGACAGCTTGGAATTTGAGAGGTCACTGTTGAGGAGCAAAGGGTTTTCCCCTGACCTAATCTCTACATTGCTGAAGAGCCGTAAGCCAGTTACCACAAAAATCTACGGGAGAGTGTGGCATAAATTCCTGACATTCACAAATAGTCCCCTGTGTACGGAGGCTGCTATTGTATACATCTTAGAATTCTTACAGAAAGGGTTTGACCTAGGACTTGCAGTAAACCCTTTCAATGTTCACGTTTGTGCCTTAGGGGCCTTATACAATTGTAACCTAGCAGCCAACAAGTGGGTTAAAAGGTTTATAACAGTATGTGATAGGACTAAACCAGTAGTCATACCTAAAGTTCCACCATGGGACCTAAATTGAGTTTTGGATGCCCTCACTGGTCCTCCCTTTAAGCCCCTTACAGAGCTCTCCCAGAAGTTACTAACGTTAAAAACAATTTTGCTAGTTGCATTAACATCAGCTCGTAGAATTAGTGATTTACAGGCCTTATCGCTAGTACAGCGCTACACTCAAGTCTTCGATGATAGGGTTATTTTACGACCAGTCCCGGCTCATCTCCCAAAGGTCACCTCTCGTTTTCATAGGTCGCAAGAAATAGTTCTACCCTCATTTTGCATCAATCCCATTAATTCTGGGGAACGCAGGTTTCACTCGTTAGATGTGCGTAGGACCCTCCTTCAATACATCTCTGTGACACATACGGTGAGGAAAACGCAATCCTTATTCATAGTTTTTCAGGGTTGTACAAAGGGTCTGGGGGTATCAAAGAGCACTATTGCTAGGTGGATTAGGGAGGCCATTGATTTAGGGGTACTTTGCACATTGCGACATCGCTACTGCGATATCGTCGGGGTCAAATCAAAAGTGACGCACAGTAACGATGTCGCAACGTGTAAAGCCTAGATGCACCGATAAACGATTGCAAAAGCGTAGAAAATCGGTGATCTGTGTAGTGTCGGACATTTTCATAATGTCGCACCAATAGGAGATACGATGTTGTTCCTCGTTCCTGCGGCAGCACACATCGCTGTATGTGAAGCCGCAGGAGCGAAGAACATCTCCTACCTGCGTCCACCGGCTATGCGGAAGGAAGGAGGTGGGCGGGATGTTTACGTCCCGCTCATCTCCGCCCCTCCGCTTCTATTGGCCGCCTGCCGTGTGACGTCGCTGTGATGCCGCACGACCCGCCCCCTTAGGAAGGAGACGGGTCGCCGGCCAGAGCGACGTCGCAGAGCAGGTAAGTGCGTGTGAAGCTGCCGTAGCGATAATGTTAGGTACGGCAGCTACCACAAGATATTGCATGTGCGACGGGGGCGGGTACTATCGCGCTCGCCATCGCTATCATCGGCTAGCTATGTCGCAGCATGCAAAGTACCCCTTAGCCTACTCAGCTACTGGTGCGACTGTTCCTGTGGACATTCGGGCTTATTCCACCAGAGCGGTGTCAACCTCCTGGGCTGAAAAGGCGCAGTTATCTATTGACCAGATTTATAGGGCCGCTACCTGGTCCTCACAATCTTTCTTCCGACACTATCGGTTGGATCTATCCTCCTCGGCGGATCTTTCGTTTGGTAGAAGGGTGCTTGAGGTGGTGATCCCTCCCTAAACAAGTGGTTCTCTGAAAATCTCTCACGTGGTGCTGTCATGGGTGAAGGAAAAACACCAAGGTTACTTACCGGTAGACGTTTTTTTCCGGAACCCATGACAGCACCCATATAATCCCTCCCTTTCTCACCCTTGGTGTGCACTGTTCTGGCTGTGCATGTGTGTGTTATAGTTGGTGGGGGAGTTAAGTTCTAACGATTTGTTAGAGGTCCTCTCAATTCTCGGTAATCAACTGACGAAGTGGAGAGGTACCGCCCTTTTATTTCAGAAAGGTTTCCTGTCCTCGCTGTGCGGATCCTTCTCTCACGTGGTGCTGTCATGGGTTCTGGAAAAAACGGCTAACGGTAAGTAATCTTGGTGTTTCAAATTGACCTTTCCTCAGCTCAAAATGTAATTAAGAAATGGCAGTTTACAGGAACAGTGGAGGTTAAGATAAGGTCTAGAAGATCAAACAAAAATTCTGTGAGAACTGATCGTCAGATTGCTAGAATGGCAAAACATAGCCCCCGCCTCTGACTGCAAAAGACCTTCACGAAGATTTAGCAGACTCTGGAGTTGTTGTACATGATTCTTCTATTTAGAGACACCTGCACAAATATGGTCTTCATGGAAGAGTCATGGGAAGAAAACTCTCTGGTGTCCTCAGCATAAAATTCATGGTCAGACTTATGCAACAGAACAGCTAAACAAGCCTGATGCATTTTGGTTCACATCACTGAGGCTGACAACCTCAGTTAAAAATATCTACCCTCCAGGATTTCACCAATGGCCATCTTACACAACCTATGTAAAATTTTGGCCAATGATCTATTATGTTACAGATAAGCTTGCGTAAGCGTTCACCCATGAGAAGTACATTTCTTTAGGTGAACCCCTGACACATTTTAAAAAGTTAATACTTAAGATATAAGAGGGCAACATATGGAGTTAAAGTGCAGATTTAGTTTATGAAAGACTGCAGTACTGAATCCTCAAAATGCCCTCTTTTTCTTGGGAGTTAGTGGGAAAATATGGTGCACCCACTGCAGCATCATGGTAGCCGCCACTTCGTGGTTAACTGCTATGGCTGCATCCTGTTACATGTTTCTGTATTTCTGCAAATCATGTATCATAAGGCATAAAAACCATAGGAATTCCTAAATTGCTACTTAAGAAAATACTTTGGAAAAGGTGAATATGGGGAAATAGGTAGCAAAAAGTAGTTGTTAGGCAAATATAAGGACACGTGGGATGTACTTTAAGTGACCAAATACGCGATCACTGTAGCCTGTAGGGTGGGGTAATATAATTTTTATATGGAAATAAGGTGGGAATTACTTGGATAAGTAAAATAATTCCAAACATTTTACCTGTGACATGTCAAATTTGAAAAATTCCCATAAAGACATGAAGCTAAAGTTGCACGCTTGTGACAGTCAACAATGAGGATATTCATTCTTGACAATATTTTGCCTACATGTTCCAGCATTGATCCAGTGTTGTTATCCGGCTTGGTGAACACACTAGTTCAGTGCCAAAACATAGACCAAAAATATCTTCACTATACTCCTGGACTTCGGGATGTTTTCTGCGAGCAGTGTCCACATCTGACTTCTTATGCTCTTTGGAATATTTCAAGTGGAGAACCAACATCTGGTTGGAAATAGAAGAAACACTGATATATTTTCATGGGACAACACTGAAGATATGACACCTTAATATAATGTAAAGTAGTCAGTGTACAGCTAGTATAATAGTGTAAATTTGGCGTGCCCTTTAAATAACTCAACACACAACCATTAATGTCTAAACCACTGGCAACAAAAGTGAGTACACCCCTAAGTGACAATTATCAAATTGTGACTGTGCCCAAAGTGTCAATATTTTGTGTGGTCACAATTATTTTCAAGAACTGCCTTAACTCTCTTAGGCATGGAGGTCCCTACAGTTTTACAGGAGCCACTGAAATCATCTTTTATTTTATGTGTTTTACACTAAACTTCTCCACTGGTGTTTTGAATTGCACATTGTTTTACCGTTGATATAGGGCACAGATCAGACTGATATTAAAGTTGAAGTTGTTTTAGAAGAAGAGGAATATGTCTGGTGTGATCAGCAATATAGCAAGGAGGAAATTCCTACAGATATCGGTTCAGGTGAGTGAGAACCAACAAACAACCGGAAAAAAGGAAACCGTAAATAACAAATATACTGTACATGATCCATTTGAGTCACTAGAACAACAATATTCCTTACTCCAGACACTTCTTTGCCTAGAGGTACATGTGGGGCACAATTGACCCGTTGTTATTGCAGATTGCACCAGCCCTCCCCATGGTATGCCCCAACTAATTCCTCGTCTTTTTTTTAGTCCAAGGCCCTCCTATTTCCCATGACATGCTTAGAGGAGGGGAACATAAATGAAATGATGGATGGGTGTATGAACCATTATAGTGCTGTAATTACAATGGATGAGGTGAATTTAGTGTAGGGGTGCACAACTTGCGGCCCTCAATGACTTTCTCTGCAGCCCTCAGCTGTCTGGTCACAGACACACCTGACACTGTGTGGTGTCTCCTCGTATGGATTTTCCATGTTAGGGAGCAGAGAAGTGTTGTGTATCACTGCAGAGAGGGGTAACTATTCTGCCCTCTATGGCTATGTTTGTGATCATGTCATCCTTATGGTAAGGAGCAGGTGAAGTAAAGAAGTGGCTGTATGTGAGTACCGCTATAACTATTGCAGTTATAGCAGAAGGGGAACAATTGACTGTCGGCATCTCCATAAACGACAATAGAGAAAGCTGAATCTCTGGTCTCCACCTTTCTGGATTGCGAACGGGAAAGAATAGGACCGCTATAGTCCTGATAGGGGGGGTCCTAAAAATGGAATCAGCACCTATTAGATATTTCTGTTTGATGTTTTCTTATGTCCCATCGGGATGGTACAAGCTGACAATGTAGCTTTTGGACCAAAGAAGCTTGTGCGCCCCTGGTTTAGTTGGAACTGAATGATAATTTACAGGTAGTGAATTTGATCATGAGAAGCATCGTAGCGTGCGCAGATTTTTTTCATCTTTACATCTGCGCACACGCCGATTCTTCTCAGTCTTCACCGCAGTGTGTTCAATAAAATGGCACTAGAGATCATAGTACGCACATGCGCGGACTCTAGCGCCATTTTAATGAAGATTTGAGTATTGTGGCAATGTTCACGTGCCGCCAGTAACAGCAATGGCAGCACGATATTCAAATACAGAAAGGGGGCAAGCCGGGAGGATGAATAAACATGAGGACCCGACCCACAAAGGCCTGCTCATGTTGCACGCATCAATCAAAGTGCACTGCATTTCTGCAACTTTGATTAAAGATATTTAATCAACCAAGCATGGGACCTTTCTATAACATATATGCCAGCATTCATCATTTTAGCGCCAGTATGGCACTGCCTTTACCTCATAGCAAAATCCTGCTGGTTGATCCTCTTTTAAGTAGTTGCATTTAGTGCTGTGAGTTGTAACTGGCTACTGCTTAGCTAAATCACCTATCTCCTCATTGTTGCAGACTGCTGTTTTGTCCTTCTCTAGTGCAGCTCTACCTCCTCAGATGGCTGCTGCATATAACCACAAATCTATCACAAGCTCACCAGAAAGTCATTGATAGGAGCAGTAAATCCTATTACAAGAGATGGAATGATTACTCTGCTCTGCATTAATTTGGCTGATGACAAGATAACGTGATCTTTATGAATTTTGTTGTGCTAAATCCAAAAATCACATCCGTTTCCTCCAGTTACTTCCTTTTTGCTCCGCAAAACGCTGTTTATTAAGCAACTGTTACATTAATACCATAAATTATTTATATTATTCAGATATGCTGAATATGCAGAAAGAAATACTGAATATGTAATCGGTATAACTAATAGGAGACTGCTTAATCGGTTGCAAGCTGCCGATGTCGGAATGTTATAGCTATATAAAGCAGTGTGAATACAGACGGCAGCATTCAGTCATTCAAGAGGCTCACAAGTCACTGCAAATTGAACTATGTTAAAAACTGTTTTGTTGAATATTTGGCACTTGAGCGGTTCGTGGACGGTGCAGGAATGATCCTGATATATTCTGCTACATTTGTGATTATTTTACAAAACCAAAACAAAGGAGCAAACATGAGTGTCAAATTGCATTTCCATCATAGCCATCTCAACTACTTTCCTTCCAAATCTTGGAGCTATGAGTGAAGAACAAGGTGAACCCTTTCACCCAGACATCAGGACCGTGGAACATAGATATCACAGCAGAACAAAAACATGATGGCAGACGTCTGATGCTGTTTACAGCGTCACAACCCTGATCAGAACTATTCCAGAGCATCGAAAACTAGAACATTTCTCCCCAACAATTACAATTTACACAACGATTACTCTCTTGGTTACATGATAACTTGTTTTTTGAATAAAACCTACATATTACTTGCTATCGCATCTTCAGAATATATTACCGCTGATATTCATCTTTAAAACCTTTAAGCAAACATTTCTCATTTGTGAAAACATTTGACGTAAGGCATATTTTTTAGTTTCATAACTGGGAATTAGCACCTTTCCTTTGGGTAAAATCAGCAATAATACTTACAGTAGATCAGCAGAATATTTTTTGTTTTAACTGTAGTCCAGTGTTATAAAATGCAGATTATTAAACCAACAGTGAAAAAAAAGATGTTTTCTATGTAATTGTTTGTCTGGGATGTTGAGCACCATGCCCATTTATATGTATAGATAACAGCCAAATGGCCTAGGATTTTCTTTTGCATTCTTTGTATTTTTATTTCTACAGAACTGCATTAGAAGCATATACAACTGGCCAATTGCATTAAGCTTGGATAGTGTGGCCTGTGTTCTTGGAGTGCCTGAAGTGCCCATCTGCCCTAAGAGATGTCACTTGCATTTGAGACCGTTACAGAATGTTATGTAGTTTATTTTGTGTATTAAAACAGAGAGAACTTGAGATTTTTACTTTTTTTTTGTTTTTCTTTTTCTCTCCAAGCAGATGACTGCAAAAAAGGTTCAGATGGACGTCTTAAATATCCAGATTCGAAGTCCACGTTTAATGGTGTCCATGATAGTTCTGGAGAATACTCCATCAGGGAAGAAATGCCCTCAGTGCCTCACAGTGAAGATGCACCATCTAATTTTGAGCAGTGTTCTATTGCTTTTTCACAGACACCTAGTGTTAGAAAGGGTCGACCACTTGGAAAACGTGAAATAAATGTTGAAGGCAAATCAAAACATTTTATACACAATATTGATGAGAGACCATATTCATGTTCAGAATGTGGGAAGTGTTTTAAGCAGAAAGCTTATCTAATTGAGCATCAGAGAATTCATACGGGAGAGAATCTATTTTCATGTCTGGAATGTGGGAAACGTTTTACCCAGAAATTGCGCATGGTTGAACATCAGAGAGTTCACACAGGAGAGAAGCCATTTCCTTGTTTGGAATGTGGGAAATTTTTTTCAACTAAACCAAATCTTTTCAAGCATCAGAGAAACCATAGAAGGGAAAAGCCATTTTCTTGTCAGGAATGTGAAATGTGTTTTACCTTCAAGGCAGATCTGGTTCAACATGAAAGAATTCATAGTGAGGGGAAGACATTTCTGTGTTCAGAATGTGGGAAATGTTTTACAACAAAATGGAATCTTGTTCAACATCAGGGAATTCACAGAGGAGTGAGACCATATTTATGTTCAGAATGTGGGAAATGTTTTACAACTAAATATAATCTTGTTAAACATCAGAGAATTCACACAGGAGAGAGACCATTTTTATGTTCAGAATGTGGGAAAAGTTTTACACAGAAAATACATCTCTCTGAACATCAGAAACTCCACAAAGTACAGATCCCATTCTCGTAATTAAGCTTTACACATTAGATGGCTGTTGGCTGAACTTCGGTCAATTGTTCAGCTGACTGCCATCTCCCCCAACTCTCATACACAGAAATACTCGCTCTGGCAAGCACTCCTGTGGTCTCTATGAGAAAACTGCTGATTGATATGTTGGATGATGGCTTATCTCTTCGAGAACAATACAATAGGCACACTGAAATTGGACATGCATGATCAACATCTCTCTCACCAATAAGTTGACCAGTGCCGCCATACATATTAGATCATTGTGCCCCCATACACATTAGATCATTGGCCAAACCTGTTGATTATTGTCGGGTTTGGCTGGCAGTTTAATTTGTTTGGGGGAGCGGCGTTAGTTCAGACGAAATCGTTTTCTGTGGTAATTAAAATTTGTCACTTTAATTTTTCTGGAGACAAGTGGTGGTGGTGCTATATACAAATGAGATTCTGCACTGGATCTTCCTCCCCTTCTTCACACCATCTTATATGTACTTTGGCCAAAAGGTAGTTTAAAGGAGGTACATCGGTTTCCTGTGTGCCTATTAGCACTGCACTGAATAATTTAACCTAAAACAGTGAATATATGTATTAGAACTGAAAATCTTATGAAGAATAGTCAAGATTTATTTCGAGTCATTAGAAATGTGTGCAGTTTAACTCATATTGGCTAAATCCATCTGTTGGCTATGGGTATTGTTACTTCCACTAGGTGGCACTAGAGTTCAAGTTCCTTCTTCTCTGAAGAAGCAATTTGCATATTTAATTTCCCAGAGGAGCATTGCATGGCTTATAAGTCTACTTACATTGGCATGTCATTCTCCACAAGGAGAAACAATACTCCCTAGACCCTAGTTAGAAGCCTCTCTTACAGCCAAATCAGATCTCATGCTTTGCACTAATGAGGGGCAACACTCAGAAACACCGTTTTTGCAAATTAAGCTTCTGGGTTGGATTTTATAGTAAGTTATATGACAAGGCTCGTTAGTGGGTTAATATTGACTATTTGGATTGCTGTTTCCAAAAGGAGGCACTAGAATTCAATTCCTGTTCCTCTCTGAAGAGACAATTTGCGTAGCACTACATCATACAATGGGAAGCTTGGAATATTAACAGAACTGTAACAAAGGTCGCTCTCTTGGGATCTAGGCTTACATGGAATAAAAAAAAAAATCTATGGATTGAAATACAATCCAAAACTACTGTCATATTGTTCTTTTTTTTTTTTACTTTTCTTTAAAAAAGGTATAGGGTTCAGTGGAAAAATTATACTTGATGTATAAGGTTGGGTGTGATTCAATAAAGTGTATTTTCCTTTTTTTAATGTGTATCTCTGATAGCTCTTTTCTTTTCTACCAAAAGACAGCGGCATTTTTCTAGCTGTCGTGTGGCCTGTCTGTCAGAGCATACACTATGGGACCGATTCATCAAAGCCGTTTCACCAGAATTCTGGCTTAAATTGCTTGAAAAAAATCACAATCTTTTGGTGCAACTCGAAATTGCATAAAAATACTGCGACTTTTGATGTTTTTACCAAAATGAGTAGCGCTGGGGTGTGACAGGGCACGGCAGAGGAGTGACAACATGGATAGTTTAAGTCAGCACCTCGGGTAAGATTTATGAAGCCGCTCACAGAGGAACATGACACTCGATAAACGCTCCCAATTCATGAAGAGAAGTGCACCTCTCCATGAATCAGGAGCTCCTGACTTATCCATGCCTCGTCACCAAAGAGAGGACAAAAGTATTACTACACACTATTAAGCATTGAATTCACGTTTTTCATTAGTCTCATTGCCACACATGTATAAAATGAATTGCTCACCCACATTCTGCCTTTAAAATCCTTTAGAACGACCCATTCTTTCATAGTAATACTGTAATGGGATGCCACCACTGCAACACATCACTTTGTGGTTGAGTTGCTGTAGTTCCTAAATGCCTCCATCTTTCAATATAACCACTGGAACATTTAAGAGGGTTGAAATTTTACAAAGTGACAAAGTGTGTAAGGGTTCGCCAAGCACATAGTGCATCAAAGTCACCAAATCTCTTCTGGCTCGCTAACTATAGACCTATAAACCTCCTCTGGCATTAACATCAATAGAAGACTGAGTCTGTAGGTCCATGGCATGGGTCTTATATCATGCAAGTCTTACATCACCAAGCATAGTGCCAAGTGTCAGATGGAGGGGTGCAAAGCTTGCCACAAGATCTGCAGGAATGGACCATGTGTTGTGGATTCCTGATAATCCTGACATTTTTACCTCAGATACACTAGGAATACATTCATATTTATGAGAATTGTAGACTGCTACTACCAGCCACCAGTCCTTCCAAGGTTTTATCAAAATTACATGGTAAATTTGCCAAGGCTTATGATCTCTTGGGTGATATACCCGTTAATTTATCTTTCCCACAATTTCATAAGTCCTTTGCCAGTTAGCCATAATTTTACTTTCTATTGTGGGAACATGGACTAAGGGTTGAAGTTCATTATTTTAGCAGACCCATTGTAAACCTGGGACTGTCTCTCCTAGGCTTGCAGCAGGCTGTTCTGAAATTCATCTTTTTGGGGGACAAATCTCACACTGTGCAGGAGCTGTGGACCGGAATAAAAGAGTTGCTATTGCTGTTGCCAGTGAACATGAAGCCCAGCCTGGTGGTGTACGATAACGGGCAAAATCTTGTAGCAGCTCTGGGCCTAGGCAGTTTGATAAATATCCCTTGCCTGGCACATGGGCTGAGTTTGGTGGTGCAGCGCTTCCTTAAAAAACTACCCACTTATTTCAGAGCTGCTGGTGAAAGTGGGGGCAGTCTCTGCATTTTTGGGGTTCTCACATTGCTTTTGCTCACCTGTCTGCGCTACAGAATCACTTTTGCATTCTGGCTCTCTACCTCATATGCAACATACCAACAAGGTGGAACTCCACCTTGCATATGCTGGAGAGACTGTGCGAGCAGCAGCAGGCACTAGTGGAGTTCCAGCTGCAGCATGCACAACCTATTCACAATTCAGAAGAAGATCACTTCACTACTGTTAAGGGCGGGCATACATTTACCGTGATGCAATCCAAGTTATGCATTTACTTTAACCCCGTCTGCATCCAAACCATGAGTCATTTTTCATTAGCATGCTATTCATCCACACTGGACCAGTAAGAAATGATACACTGATCAAGGTAGAAAATATGACTGCTTTTATTGCGGAAGTTCAGATACATTTAGAGAAACCAGTTGGCTAGGAGCCAAGAATACGTAACATGTCTCCTATTGGGTGAACCGTAAAAGAGCTTATTCTGTGATATATGTATACTGTATACTTGTTTTCTCATTTATATTGAGTTAAGTCAGCATGATTCACTTATTCTGGGACTTTCATGTGATGAGTCTTATGATGTCTGACTGCAGATATAGGTGTGGTACATATTTCAAACGCCATCTTAAAGTACTGGTTTTTTTTTGTTTTTTTTATATCTTCATATAACTCTTAATACTCATAATAGTTCATAATTCTGTCCATAACACTACTAGCGAGTGGGTCTCCATATAGGATCTGTGTGCCGTGTCCGCTGCTTCAAATACTCAACCAACTTGGCTAGCGCTGATGACGCCATCAGCGTTATTATACAACTTCTATAATGCTTGAGGCTATGATGTAAAAGGTGGTGGGACAGGAGGAAGAGGAGTAGATAACATTGACAACTTTATCAGGGCTCTGGTCCACATAGGGCTCCAAGGTTGGGTTCCTTGCCTGACAGCGGGTCTGTCCCCAACTTTACAGCCAGGGGCCAGTTTCGGAGGAGGAGGAACTGTCTGCACAGCAGAATGGTAATGATATGTATTCAGGGGCATCACTGCAGCATGGCTGGGGGATACAAAAGACCCAGTTCAGACACCTGCGATTGAGAAGAGGTTGCCTTTGCCTCTGGGCAGCCTGACATACATGAGCCAATACATGTTCTGCTTCTGCAAGGACCAGTGATTTGCCAGGATTCTGACCAGTGCTGATTACTGGGAGGCCACCGTGCTAGATCCGTGCTCCAAAGATGACAAAGCATTGCTACTTTCGCCACTTGAGCGAGATTGTAAAATGCATGTGTGGAGCCCACCTGCAGTAATCGCCCCAGGGACATCACTCCACCTTCAGGGACACCACAGGGTCTTCACTTGGGTATAACTGGCAACAGGTATGTCGGTTTTGTATGTATAGGAGTCATGACGCCACTCACGGTTTGCGGTCAGGGATATCAGTGACCGCCACTGCAGGTTTAACGAGCGTCTGGGGCTGATGGAGTCTGCAGTCGGATGGTGTGGCCTCCCGTGAGTGAGGCTAGCCCCAGGGGCTCGGGTGTGTAGAACAACAGGTCCCAGAATAACTCAGTCTTAGTCCGGAATGTCTTTCAACTGATCTTTTCTCACTTTTAGGTGTTTTCTGAGGTACCCGGGCGATGCTGAGATTAAACCAGGTGAAACCAGGTATCCTTTAGGTCGGTCTAAGGGTAACCATTAACTCGCCTTCCTAGCACTTGTTTCGGATCACCCCTGACTTGAAGTACCGTGGGATTCATCCAGAGAAGTCGCTACTGCCTTTTCTCCCCTTTTTGGCCCGTTTGCCGGCAGCGTGGACCAAGGAAGATGGCTCCAGGCTCGATCCTCCTTATGAGCCCCCTCGTTGCTGCTGAGGCTCGGACTCTAGATGGTTGGTGAGGGATTTGTAGTTCCCCTCACCGGCAGGTTTAGCAGATCAATAAATGGATGTCTACTCTAGGGACCTGTTCCCCGTGCGTGCCTAGTCACCAGGGGTCCACGTACTCGACCGACTGACTCCCTCAGCGTCTTTCTGACTGACTGGTAACCGTTCTCCCCCGCTAACGGCTACTTCACGTGCAGGGTCTGACTAGAGTGTGTGCGTGTCTGCGTCTCCTAGCAACCGCCGCTTACTGCTACCAGACTGGCTCTCCTCCTACTTTCCTGACAGCCTCTGCAACTTTAGCTTCCAGCCTCTCCGCTCCACCCCTTGATGACATGTGGAGGCAAGCCCCCTCTTGGGTCTGCCCAAGGGTCCCCTCTAAAGGTGTGGGAGACCTGGTAGCTATGTGTCTGTGCGTACACACCCTATTCCAGCCTTCAAGATTACGTGGAGGTACTGCCCCAGCATGGGTGCAGTACTAAGTGGTGCCTGACCAGGTTAGGGGCGCCATACATGAATATAAGAGCACGCTAGTAGAGGCTCCACTTATGGCGTTCCCACCAGACAGCGGGGACTCTGTGGAAGCACAAGATAACAAGAGAGAGATGCAGCAATTCTACGATGAATTAAGGGAATGCTGGCTAAAAACAATGAACACACAAGGGTGTGCAGCATGATACTGAGCACACTACCAGGAATATTTAAATGAAAAACTTTTATTGAACATGAAAACACACATGTGATTAAAACCAATTAAAACATGCCAACCGTATGGCAGCCATATGTGAAATACAACCAGAGAATTCATGTGCACATCCACAATTGTGAAGGGTTGATAAATAGTATCAATTAGGGTGGCATAAAACAGCAAGAAAACAGTGCTGCAAATACACATTAAATAGATGTGTGTGTGTGTGTGTATATATATATATATATATATATATATATATACACAAGTGCATCTCAATAAATTAGAATAAATTAGAATATCATCAAAAAGTTAATTTCAGTAATTCAATACAAAAAAGAAAATGCATATATTATATAGAGTATATCAAAAAGGCTTTAGAAAAATTCTGCAAGTAATTCTTCTAAATAAATAAGAGCAAGAAATCCGATAAAATGAATCAATTTTATTGTGAACAATATTAAAAACATACAGAAAATATAAAACAGAGATGTATACAGAATAAATTAGAGGATACAGCGGCATAATAAGCAAAATTACTTATTGTGATGATAAATAGTTCCAGATTATTGTTTTATAAATAACTACCACAATAAATTACCAAAGTAAAAACATTCAATATTGATTATTCCCTCAATTAATACAACAAATTATAAGGTATAATATACAAAGTGATTCTGTGCAAATAATTGCCTACAGTAATAATACAAAAAATACCTTACAAAAATTAGTGAATATTATATCAAAAATATATCTAAAACAAACTTATTTTGTGAGGGATAATAATGTATATCAAAGATCCTTAATATGTATAAATTGTGAAAAAAATTATCTAGCTGCCCTAACCTATTCTATCACTGGTAATAGTAGTTCTGGGTTCTTCTTATTTGCACTATGTCCCAGCAGTAATTCCCGAGAAGGACCACTAGATGGCGTTTAAGTAAAAAAATACCAATGAGGTGAATGTAGAAACCTATGTCAGAACAATTTTACAACCAAAATACTGAACGCCGCCAATGTAAGAATCAAACAGGCATAGTGTGGATCAGAACATAATATACAAAGTTACCTGGGCCAATGCTGTTATCTCCAGATGAGAGGATTGTGGCACATAAGTTATATGTTTTGCAATGTTTGATAAAACCCTTTATTCTCTTTACAGCCCGAGGACGTGCTGTGTTTCACCAAGGGGGAATATAGCACCCCTGAGCCACTTAGGGCACTACTAGGAACTGCATCGCCATGGGGATGCAGGGCCTACCCCCAGGGATCTGGAACAGGAGAACACCTAAACACACCAAAATCCTAGTTACCACCTCACACCAAGGGTAATTGGTTAGTCAGATACAAGGGGATGGTCACCTAGAGGGCAGAGCCAGAGCAGAGAACTAGACAACCTGGTGGGAGGGAACAGTAGGCAGAACAGGAGGACAGAGTAGAGAGTGAGAGTGAGAAGAGGTGCCTTGAGCTGGGTCGTATAACGGTGACCCGGGAGCACAGGAGAGTCATCCGAGTAGCGCTGGGACCAGAGCACCTGCGCCGCCCCCGTGTCAGCAGCTGGGCTGCTCAGATCCAGATCCGCGGTGAGGGGTGTCCGGACCCGGGGGTCGTGCGGCCACTCAAACGAAGGGGGGTTATTTACAGGGGATAGTATTTAGAGTTCGTGACTCCACCTGTGGTGTGTGTGGTAACACGGAGTACCACTGCTGCAGCTGGGATTACCCGGGGCTATGGAGTGGATGTTGGAACCCTCCACGGGTATGGGGGATACCCCGGGACTCGGTGATGGTGTTCAGGGAGTGCCGTGGGGAGTGAAGGGAGTCACTTGCGTACTCACTCAGTCCAAAAAGCTGACACCGACAACTACTGGATAAACCAAAGTTCTGGACGCCGCTGAGGGGAGCTAGTTTGGGTCCCGTCCCCGCTGGTGTTGCCTGGTGATCGGTGACCTTACTCCTGGCACTAAGTTCTCTCTTCTTTTGGTCCCGGTAGCATAAAACTAGTCGGGTCCCGCTCCCCAGTGTGGCTAACTGTGGGAGCTAGCTCTCAGGGTTCACCCATGGGATTTTCTGGACTGTTTTGGTGGAAAGTCCTATCCCCCTCGTTGCGCTAGTACCCCGATTTTGGAGCAGGTGGAGAGTGGATCTTGAAGGCTCCGTTCTCGTTCGGTAAATTGTCAAGTTGCCTGAAGCTACTCCCTGACCTAGGGTCCACGTACCCCGTTGTACCCTGGTCCCAGTTTGGTGATGGTAAAAGGCCGCCGGCTGTCCTCGACAGTTCCGTGCCCCTTGTCACGATCCTCTGCGACCGGGGGTCCAGCTCCTACTAGGCCGAGACCACCGTCTGCCACCTAGTTGCTTCCAATGAGCCCGGCTCTTGACCTCCTCTCTCCTTCACTTCTAAACTCCAAGCTCCAACTCGCTGACACTTTTGACCTCCCCTTAACCAACCCCCCGACCCTATTTCACTCAGGCCGTCCACTGGTGTGTCTGGTGGGTGTGGTGCAGAGTGTACCTAGGACTTTAATTGACTGATGTTGGCATCACCATGTAGTTGGGGACCCATAACCAAGGAGGAGGTGGATATTGCACAGAAGGGCAGATTGCACAATACCCTGTGATGACCTGATAGTCCGGGGGCGTCACATTCCCCCTTGGTTAAACGTAGCTTATCCTCGAGCTACAGGACATCAGAGGTTTTATTTATTTATTTACTTTTTTTAACCTGTAAAAGTAGAAAAACATTTTTATTTACATTATACTTTCCACATTAGGGAGGCTGGATACTTGAACGTTACCAAACTTTAGAGTTCATCATTCCAACTATGGAACGCTACCGGTTTCATTAGTAGCGGAGGCTCAACCTGCTCCGTTGCAGCTTCTTCCTGCAACAGTCCAGTTCCAATGTCCCGGATCCCATTAACCCGCCACCCAAACAACCTGATCCTCTGCATACCTATTGTGGGTCCGTGACCAGGTTAAGGTCCCGGGTGTTGTGATAGACGACGCTGGTGGGCACAGGAGGTGCAACTATTTACAAGAACACAAGTTTGTGTTGGTCACAACCAGTCCTATGATCATGGTCCATTTCTATAAACATTGGTGCAAAAATATAACGGAGTCCATGTACCGGAGTACACACTACCAGATTGTTGAGAAGATTCTTTATAACCTCTTTCGTTCATTTAAACCTGTTGATTAAGTGCGTATCTTTTAACTTTTTCTATATGAAAAATAATAAACTTTGAAAAATAAGAAACGAAAACACAGATACCTATACTGTAACAACTTTACGCATTTTACTGGTACCACTCACTGGGAGGCTATTAATCGACAGCGGTGGCTGGCACAACCCGCTCTTCAACCATAGCGAGCCATTTCACATCTAAGGCATACCAGCCCCGCTCACTCCAATGCCGAGTTTAACCAACCACCTCTCCCGATTCTAGGTTTCTGCCTGGGTGCTTCCTCGGGAGATGCTGCTCTATATCTCTCCAAGCGACAAACACTTCTTCAGAGAGATCCACCTCCCAGAGGAAACCCCACCCTTTCTCAGGGTTGAACCGCCCCACAAGGCCCCTGCGCCATGGCCCTCTGACGCGGAAGGTAGCCTTTCTCAGGGACTCTTTTTCTCTCTGCGCACGGGCAACCATCTCCCGTTGCCTCTGGTCTTGACTCATCATCTTCAGTTTAAGCTTTGGGTGTTGTCGCTCCCAGTAGGGGGCATCAGCGTCCGGCCTCGGCTCCCTAGCTGGCTGTGGCTTTAGATGCACTCTTGCGGCCCCAACACCGTTGGGATGCCGCGCGGCGGTGGAACCAGCAGCTCTTCAGGCTTCACCTCTGCAACCCCGGCTGCGGAGAAGTCGGTACATCTACCCGATGTAGCGGAGTCCGGGTGCTCCATCTCTATGGACGGCCCGGTGATGCGGCCCGGTGTGGTCTGGCCGGTGTCGGGATGACCGCTGTCGTGACCAGGTCAAAGGACGAAACCGGGGTTTCTGCAGCTGTAGCTTCGTATACAGGGGCTGAAGGTTCCGCTGCCATGGTGGGAGCAGGCAGCTCGGCGTCCGCCGAGGACGGGGTTGGTGTCAGCGAAGTGCTCGCTGGGAGCGGGGGCGGTCCGGATCCCTCAGCCGCAACGGCTGGATTAGGGCAATCAGTAGGGACTGGGTAACCGCTTACCCTCTCTTCACGTGGGATCACAATCTCACGGGCTCGCACCGCCATCGCCAGGCTCCTCATCTCTTCCCTCCAGTGGTCCAGTATAAACAGGAATGGCGTCCGCATTCTCCTGCACAGCTGCTCCGTCTCTTCCTCAATCAAGGTCGCGGTCCCGGGTTTAGAGTTTGTGACGCCACCCGTGGTGTGTGGTAACACGGAGTACCACTGCTGCAGCTGGGATTACCCGGGTGATGGAGTGGGGCAGCCAGATGTTGGAACCCTCCACGGGTACGGGGGATACCCCGGGACTCGGTGATGGTGTTCGCGGAGTGCCGTGGGGAGTGAAGGGAGTCACTTTCGTACTCACTCAGTCAAAAAAGCTGACACCGACAACTACTGGATAAACCAAAGTTCTGGACACCGCTGAGGGGAGCTAGTTTGGGTCCCGTCCCCACTGGTGTTGCCTGGTGATCGGTGATCTTACTCCTGGCACTAAGTTCTCTCTTCTTTTGGTCCCGGTAGCATAAAACTAGTCGGGTCCCGCTTCCCAGTGTGGCTAACTGTGGAAGCTTGCTCTCAGGGTTCACCCTTGGGATTTTTTGGACCGTTTTGGTGGAAAGTCCTATCCCCCTCGTTGCGCTAGTACCCCGATTTTGGAGCGGGTGGAGAGTGGATCTTGAAGGCTCCGTTCTCGTCGGGTAAATTGTCAAGTTGCCTGAAGCTACTCCCTGACCTAGGGTCCACGTACCCCGTCGTGCCCTGGTCCCAGCCCGGTGATGGTACAAGGCTGCTGGCCTTGTACCATCACCATGGTACAAGCCTGCTCGACAGTTCCGTGCCCCTTGTCACGATCCTCTGCGACCGGGGGTCCAGTTCCTACTAGGCCCAGACCACCATCTGCCATCTAGTTGCTTCCAAGGAGCTCAGCTCCTGAACTCCTCTCTCCTTCACTTCCAAACTCCCACTCTCTGACACTCCTGACCTCCCCTTAACCAACCCCCCCAAGTGGGCGACCCTATTCCACTCAGGCTATCCACTGGCGTGTCTGGTGGGTGTGGTGCAGAGTGCATCTAGGACTTTAATTGACTGATGTTGGCAACACCATGTAGTTGGGGACCCATAACCAAGGAGGAGGTGGATATTGCACAGAAGGGCAGATTGCACAATACCCTGTGATGACCTGATAGTCCAGGGGCGTCACACACTGACGGGGCACAGGGCCCTAGATCAGGAGACAGTTTCAGTCGGCCTGGCAAATATCTGCACAGTGAAGGGGCCTTCACTGACTTCACTGACCCACAGATCCCGGGGCATTAGCAGTAAAGCAAGGATCAGGGTTCAGGAAAGAGACCAGCTCTACAGGGTCCACACTACCCACCGTACGGACGAGGAGACTGCCACCACAAAAAGGGACAGTCGGGTCCCAAACCGCTCCAAGTTACAGGGACCCAACCACACTGAGGGTGCCGGGGACAGAGCAACTGAGTAATCAACTGGCACTGGAAATACAGGGATCTGAACCAGCCGTCCAAGGGTCAAGAGTGAGTAGAGACTGTTAACTACAACCCACGGTGTGGCCTCCTTTATTACTCCATCATACATCTCTTAGGCTCAGCCCTACCTGCGGAGGGCCTTCCACCACAGCTGCCATTACCACCAGCCCTGGAGGATAATCAACTCTGCAGCAGCGGTTCCACCCTCCATTCCATGGAAGCATCACAGGTGCAGGAGGAGCAAATCACACACACAATTTTATTTAGTGGGGGTTTATCTGTATCCTGGTAGAGCATTAGTTTTTGGCCTGGGCGATGTACACACTGCAGCCCATCTTTGCTGTAATTAATACTTAATATTTGGAGGATATTTATTCCTCTTCTTGTTGTGCTATTTTTATATTTAGTGTAGGGACCTACAAGCATGAGGTCCCGTGACGAGGGTTGTAGGCCTCCGTTTTATGGCCATAAATACCAACTAAAACCTCATATTTTTTTGTACAGGATACAGCCAGGCCCCTTTCTGTTGGGCCTTGTGTGTCGCCCCGGGGTCAGCAGCCGGGCTGCTCAGATCCGGATCTGTGGGGGTTCGAGAGGGCTCCGGATCCGGGGGTCGTACGGCTCCTCAAGCCAAGAGGGGTTATGTACAGGGGATGGTGTGGAAAGTTCATGACGCCACTCGTGGTGCGTGGTAAGGTGGAGTACCACCGCTGCAATTGGGAGTACCCGGTGGCGATGGTGTGGGCAGCCAGGTGTTTAACCCCTCCACGGGTAGGGGGGATGCCCCGGGACTCTGTGATGGTGACGGGGAGGTGCCGTTGGGACGGTAAGTGTCACTTGTCGGTGTCAGCATTATTGGACTGAGTACACAACTGTAGTAAACCAAAGTTCTGGACACCGCTGCCACTGAGAGGGAGCAATCCTGGATCTCGTGCCCGTTGTTGTTGCCTGTTAGTCTGTGACCTTTGCCTTGGCACCTTATCTTCAAGTTAGTGTGAAACTAATCGGGTCCCGCTCCCCAGTATGGCTAACTAGGTGAGCTTGCTCTCAGGGTTCACGCTTGGGATTATCTGGACCGTATGTGTGGAAAGTCCTATCCCCCTCATTGCGCTAGTACCCCAATTTTGGAGCGGGTGGAGAATGGATCTTGAAGGCTCCGTGCTCGTCGGGTACATTGTCAGGACGCCTGAAGCTTCTCCCTGACCTAGGGTCCACGTACCCCGTCGTGCCCTGGCCCCTGCCCGGTGATGGCACAAGGCAGCCGGCTGTCTTCCTTGACAGTCCGTGACCCTTGTCATGATCCCCTGCGACCGGGGTCCAGCTCCTACCAGGCCCAGACCAAGGTCTGCCACCTAGAATTTCCAAGGAGCCCAGCTCCTGACCTCTCACCTTCACCTCCAACTCTACACTGTTCTGCTCCTGACACTCCTGACCCCCCCCTTAACTAATCCCCCAGTGGGCGACCCCATTCCACTCGGGCCATCCACTGGTGTGTCTGGTGGGTGGGGTGCAGAGTGTTCCTAGGATTTTTATTAGCTTGTTCTTGGCAACACCAATGGTTGGGGACCATTAACCAAGGAGGAGGTGGATATTGCACAGAAGGGCAGATTGAACAATACCCTGTGATAACCTGATAGGCCAGGGCGTCACATTCCCCCTTGGTTAAACGTAGCTCATCCCTGAGCTACAGGACATCAGAAGTTTATTATTTTTTTTTAACTGTAGAAAAAGATAAGAAAATGAACATTTTTATTTACACAAACATCCCTCATCAGGGAGGCTTGTCACTTAAACGTTACGCAACATTTTAAGAGTTCATCTCCTCAACAGTGGGATGCTACCGGTTTCAGTGGTAGCGGAGATTCAACCTGCTCCGTTGCAGCCTCTTCCCACGACAGTCCAGTCCAAATGTCCCGGATACCGTTACCCTGCCACCCAAACAACATGATCCGCTGCATACCTATGGTGGGTCCGTGACCAGGTTAAGGTCCCGGGCGTTGTGTTAGACGACTCTTGTGGGCACAGGAGGTGCAACTATGTACAATAACACAAGTTTGTGTTGGTCACAACCAGTCCTGTGACCGTGGTCCATTTTTACTATATAAGTTCAACATGGACTATGCACCGAGTGTACACACTAAAGAATCTTGTTTCAAATTAGGTAACTTCTTCGTTCATTGAAAACCTTTTTGATTATGCACTTATTTAGCAACATTTTCTATATGGAAAATAAACTATGAAAAACAGTAAACGAAAACACCAATACCTAACAGTTCTATGGCATCGTTAAACCACTGATATTTTTCAACATTCTTCTCTGTACCTCCGCGGAGGCTGACCAAAGTTAGCACGGGTCAACCTCCTTAACTCTGGACCCTCATCCCCCTCTGGTGGCATGGCAACACTCTCCACAGGTTCCTCACCCTCAGTGTTGGGTGTAGCTGGTAGGACCCTACGTGTGCGTGGCAAGGATACAGGCACTACTCTAGGTGCTGGAGTGGGTGCAGTGTCAGTAAGCCTTTCCTGCTCTGGTTCTTCCACGGGTTGTGGGAATGTTAACACAGGGACTATTACTGCTCCATTCTGCATAGGCCAATCCTCCGGAAAATCGGAAAATCACCTGAGGCTGGGGCTGAGGTTCATCTGTCACTCTTAAGGGTTCTGGGCACTTCTTCAGATGGTCTCGGGATACCGTAGCCGTGGTCCTTCCTTGATCCTTGCTGATTAGGCAGGTCTTTTGGTTATCAAAGTTGGATGGCTGTACCACATAGGGTCCTTTTTCACACTGATCATCTAGCTTGTGCATCTTTCTCTTCCTTTTTAACACAATCTCACTGGGTGTGAAGGGGGTTGCTTTCGCTTGCTTGTTAAAGTTTCTTTCTTGCCATTCCCGGGTTTGATTCAAACTCTCTTCAACGCACTTCTGAATCTGCTAGTACTGGATCTGGCAACGTGAGTCCCAATCCTCTCTGGGCGCGTAGGTTTCAGGCAATTCAACCTCCATCTCAAATCCACTGGAAGTCTTCCAGGCCGAGCTCTCATCAGGTAAGCTGGAGTACACTTGGTGGATTCCACCGGAATGTTGTTGTAGATGTCTACCAGGTCTGGTAGTTTTTCAAGCCACTGGTTCCGCTCCTCAAGAGGAAGGGTTTTCAACAAATTGATCACCAGATGGTTCATCTTCTCACACATCCCATTTGTCTGCGCGTGATAGGGTGTGGTACGTATCTTCTTGCACCCATACAGACTGCAGATCTTCTGGAAGATTTCAGCCTCAAATGCAGGGCCTTGATCCATAAGAACTCGATTGGGGTACCCATGCGGCCTATAGAAGTGTGCCTGGAACGCCTTAGCCGCAGTGCTGGCAGTCAAATCTTTAACGGGCACCACCACCAAGCCCCGTGAGTAATGGTCGACCATCGTAAGCGCATACGTATACACACTTTTGCTGGAGGTCAACTTGACATGGTCCTTAGCCACAATCTCCAGGGGCTGCTTGGTGACAATCGGCTGAAGTGGTGCTCGCTGACTGGTGCCATCCTGCCTTCTCAAGGCACAAGGGCCGCATTTCCTACACCAGGCTTCTATGGAGTCTCTCATTCCTATCCAGTAGAAGTGACTTCTCTGCAACATCTCCAGCTTATTCCATCCAAAGTGCCCGGCACCATCATGGTATGCTTCCAGCACCACTGGGATATATGCCCGGGGTACCACGATCTGGCAGATCCTCTTGTGGGTCTTGGGGTTGGTCAAGCTCCTGCATAGCTTGCCTTGGTGAAGATAAAGCCGACTCCGGTCTTGCCACAATTTTATGGCCTCCTATGGGGCGCCTGGTTCAAGACGGGCATCAGCTCTGGACAGCAAGGCTTTGACTAATTTGATTGCAGGGTCCCTGTCCTGGGCTTCCTGCCAGCCATGGTGAGGCAATGGGTCACAGGTCATTTCTTGCTGATGGGCACATGGTCGAGGCCCCTCCTCAGATGAGGGCTGATGGAACACAGGCAATTCAACCTCTTCCAGGTCATCTTCATCCCTCCCATCATCAAACAGATGGGGCATCCTGGACAGCGCGTCTGCATTGGTGTTCTTGCGACCAGCCCTGTACTTTATGACAAAATCGTAATTTGCCAACCTCGCGACCCAGCGTTGTTCCAAGGCTCCCAGCTTTGCCGTATCCAGGTGAGTCAATGGATTATTGTCCATGTATACAGTAAACTTGGCAGCAGCAAGGTAGTACTTGAACCTTTCTGTCACGTCCCATACGAGTGCCAGGAACTCCAGCTTGAAGGAGCTATAATTCTCCGGGTTCCTCACCGTGGGCCTCAAATTCCGACTAGCTTAGGCTATCACCTTCTCCCTGCTCTTCTGCACCTGTGACAGGACAGCTCAAAGCCCCACATTACTGGCATCCGTATACAGTATGAACGGGAGACTGTAGTCGAGATAAGCCAGGTTTTCGTCCCCGGTCAGGACAGACTTGATCCGCTCAAAGGAATCTTCTTGCTCCTTACCCCACTGGAACGGAGGTCCCAAGGACTTTCCATGCACCGGTTGACCCACCAGAAGATCTTGCAAGGGGGCCGTCATCTGGGTATACCCCTTGACCAACCTCCGGTAGTACCCCATCAGTCCCAGGAACTGCCGCACTTCTCAGACGGTGGTGGGCCTCGGCCAGTTCTGTATAGCTGTGATTTTCTCCGGGTCCGGTGCCACACATTCGGGACTCACCACATGCCATAAGTACTGTACCTTCAGCAGGTGGCACTTAGATGGCTTGAGCTTCATCCCGTATTTGGACAAGCTGTCAAACACCTCAGCCAGGTGCTCCAGGTGTGCTTCGTATGTCTTGGAGTAAACAATGACGTCGTCCAGATAAAGAAAGACTGTTTCGAAGTTGCAGTGACCCAAGCAGCACTCCATCAACCTCTAGAACGTCCCCAGTGCGTTGCACAGCCCGAATGACATGCTGTTGAACTCACATAGGCCCATCGGGGTAGCGAATGCAGTTTTCTCCCGGTCTTCCTCGGCAACAGCTACCTGCCAGTAATGAAGTAAGTAGCAGACTTCAAGGCGGCCAACGATTCCTCTATACGGGCAAGGGGTAGGCGTCCTTGTGTGTGATTTTGTTAATCTGTCGGTAGTCTACACACATTCTCATGGTACCATCCTTTTTTCTCACGGTAGTCTACACACATTCTCATGGTACCATACGTTTTTCTCACAAGTACCAGCGGGGCGGCCCAGGGACTGCAACTGTCGCGGACCACTCCTGCTTCTTTCATGCTTCTGAGCATATCTTTGGCACATTGGTAGAGGGCAGGTGGAATGGGCCTATACCTCTCCTTGATAGGTGGGTAAGTGCCTGTGGGTGTGTGATGTTGTACCCCTTTTATCCGCCTAAAATCCAATGGGTGTTTGCTAAAGACCTGCTCATACTCCTTGACAACCCTGTAGACCCCTTGTTTATGATGTGCAGGTGTAGAGTTGGTGCCCACATGTAATTCCTGACACCACTTCTCTACCAGTCCCTGGGGGCTGTCACTGGGATACTGACTAGGCTGGCGTGAGGATCCTGTTGCATGGATGTTGTGACGCCCTGGCAAAACCAGGGTGTCACAGACCTGCAGAAATCCAGCAAAGAGCAGGTCATTCTCCTCCTTGGTAACCTGATCCCACACCAGTGCAGAAGGAGACACACCCCCTTTCCCCAGTGTAAGAGCAAAACAGAGCAGCAGGGGAGGGGCTGGAGCAGAGTGGGTGGGGAGAGGGAGAAGAGAGGAGCCTGGAGTTGTAGCTCCCGGGCTGCTTCAGAAGCGTGCTCCAAAAGGGCCGGGACAGGCTGTTAGTGAGGAAGAGACTTGAGGTGACCAGGGCAGGGTAGTGGCCCGCCGGTATCGAAAGAGATCCCAGATCACTGCAGGGGAGTGGACTCCCCATGTCCGGCTGAGGAGGAAAGAAAGAGAAAAAGTGGAGAAAGAGGCACCTGGCTGCAGGGAAAGAACAGGGGTCTGCTGCACCGTGTGTGGGACTTCAACACCCTCCGTACTGAAGGCTACAGACACCGGCAATTTCTGGTTAATTCCTGACTCTGTGTGAATTTCCTTGCAAAGCGAACTGTGAGTAACAACATCCCCCGGTCCAACTGGGCGCACAGCTCTCAGACGGTCTCCATCTCCTCCCTGCACCACATCACCGGGGTCCCGGGACACCAACACCCTACCCGTAGAGGGAAATCACCACCTTGCTGCCCACCACCATCCCCGGGATCCATTAACCGGCAGTGGCAGTGCTCCGTTACTTCACCGCACACCACGGGTGGCGTCACGAACAATCTCCCTTACCTAATCCCCTTCTTACTGTCGAGCCTGGGATCACAGACCGGGTCACGCCACCGTGATACCCACAGAAGTGACCCCGTGGCCCGGATCTGAGTACCCCTTATCCCGAGGCGACACAATGTCATCTGCATTAACTACAAACAGTTTGGCTATGGTGGCATATCTGGGTAGTGTGACTTCCTCCTCTCCACAATTCAACACTCGCACGGGCACTCTCCCCTTCCGGACGTTGACTACCCTTCTGGCCGTAAACACGGTGGGCCAATGCTCAGAGGGTAGGGGCTCTACCATTGCCTCGTAATCTTGTCCACGGGAGCCTACAGCTGCCCTGCACCATATCATCATTTCACTTTGTGTGGGTACTACAAGAGGGGCCACATCCATCACTCGTACACCACCTATCTCACCTCGAGAAAGATTAACCTGTTGCCACTGCAGGAGGGCTCGGATCTCACGTTGCAGGACTCTCTGCCGCCCTGCTCTTGCTCCTGCAGTCTCAGACAGCTGTTGAAGCAAAAACAGTACTTCTCCCATACAATTCTCAATGACATTTGTGCCTAAAATGATCTTCGGGTTCCGATCACTAGGGTCATTTTGCACCATGATGAGGCCTTGCCTCGTCAATACTACCCAGCCAACCTTAATGGTCACTTCCTTGAACCCGATTTGAGTCACAGGTAGCCCGTTGATGGTGTAGATGGTAAGGCTGTCATCTGGTGGGGTAAGTTCGTCATCAAGCCAAAATTTCTTCTATAGTACCTAGGGAATAATCGTTACCTGGGAGCCGGTATCAAGGAGTGCAGAGTTTGGGATCCCATCCAGGGTGATGGAAATGATGGGCCGTCCCCCTACATACCACTCTCTCCAGTCTGCTGGGCCTTGGGAGTTTATTCCTGGGGATTGGCCCTTGGCCCCAGGGGTTGTCCGTTTACAGCTCCTTGTGTAGTGGCCAGTTTTGTTACATTTATAACAAACAGGTAGTCCATACCAGTAACTGCTCCGTCCTTTATATGCCGGGGTCCGCTTCCTCATCCAGGGGATCTCCTCTGGGCAGTCGGCCAGCTGGATTTCCCTTGATGGGGTGGTCTTTGACTTGAGCTGCATCGCCTCCAGAATCCTTGCGACGTCGTTACTCAGTTGCTATACTTGGGCAGACAAATCACTTGTTCCACTCCCGGACGTTGTTAAAGGAGTTGACTCTGGTAGTGCCAGGACACGGGGCTTCACTTGTAACGGGGATGTGCCAGCTTGCCAAGATGGGAGTGGAGAGTCAGGAGCCTCTGGGGGCTGCAGGGTTTTGATTTGTACCCTGAAAGAGCGGGCAAAGTCCAAAGCAAGATGCTCTAGGGCCCACAGCCGGAGTTGTTTGCGGTCCTCCACTGACCCAAAGCCTTGCAGGAACTGCTCCACCAGCATCTTGTTCCCCTCTGGCTCTCCAATATTGTTGGTCAGTCTCAGGGTCTGCAGAGCGGCTTGTAACTTTAAGGCGTAATCCCTAATGCTGTCTTGGGGCCGTTGCTTGCAGCTGGAGAACCTCATCTTCATCTCCGCTTCAGTGCGGGTCTCAAATGCAGCTCCCAGTCTCTTGAAGATGGCGGGTACTGACACCCGATCTGCCTCAGTCTATGTCTCTACTTCCAATTCGGCAGCGCCGGTCAGCTGCTCGAGTACTATAGACGACGGTCAGGGCATACATATCGAGTACATTACATATTTTTCTTTTGAATCCCTGCAGCGCGTCTGGTCGGCCATCATACTGTGGGAGCCAGGTGGCGCCCGGCATATAGGGCAAGGTTATCGGCATTATGGGAACGACCGCCTCGGGTCCCAGTGCCGCCGCTCCTATGACCGGAGCGGCGTCTGCAGCACCAGCGTTATCCTGGTCAGGTGGAGGCAGCGCCGCCACACTTCCATCGTCTGGCGCCGACATCTTCGCGCGTCCCCTTGGTTTTCACTCAGCACTCCTTCGCGCACTCTGGCCCTCTGGGAACTTCCGGTTCCAGCCTCACACTCAGGACGAAGGGTGGGGCTTCTGCTTTGCGCACTTTCGCGGGGAAAATGGCGTTTTGGCGCGAAAAGATGGCGGAAAATGGCGGAATTGGCGGGAAAAGGAATCTTGACTCGCGGTTTTCAGTTTTTAAGGCGCATGTCACCCAGGTGAGTGGGTCCTGCTCGGATCCTGTTTGTGACGCCAAGTTTAGTTTGAGCGTGTATCGCTCCGGGGTCAGCAGCCGGGCTGCTCAGATCCGGATCCGCGGTGGCTCGAGAGGGCTCCGGACCCGAGGGTCGTATGGCTCCTCAAACCAAGAGGGGTTATGTACAGGGGATGGTGTGGAAAGTTTGTGACGCCACCCGTAGTGCGTGGTAAGGTGGAGTACCACCGCTGCAATTGGGAGTACCCGGTGGCGATGGTGTGGGCAGCCAGGTGTCTAACCCCTCCACAGGTAGGGGGGACGCCCTGGGACTCGGTGAGGGTGATGGGGAGGTGCTGTTGGGACGGTATGGGTCACTTGTGTACTCACTGAGTCCAATAACGCTGACACCGACAACTGTAGTAAACCAAAGTTCTGGACACCGCTGACGCTGAGAGGGAGCACGCCTGGATCCCGTGCCAGTTGTTGTTGCCTGTTAGTCTATGACCTTTGCCTTTTCACCTTGTTTTCTAGTTGGTCCCTTTAGTGTGAAACTAATCGGGTCCCGCTCCCCAGTATGGCTAACTGGGTGAGCTTGCTCTCAGGGTTCACGCTTAGGATTTTCTGGACCGTATGTGTGGAAAGTCCTATCCCCCTCGTTGCACTAGTACCCCGATTTTGGAGCGGGTGGAGAAGGGATCTTGAAGGCTCCGTCCTCGTCAGGTAAATTGTCTGGACGCCTGAAGCTTCTCCCTGACCTATGGTCCACACACCCCGTCGTGCCCTGGCCCCTGCCCGGTGATGGCACAAGGCCGCCGGCTGTCCTCCTCGACAGTACGTGCCCCTTGTCACAATCCCCTGTGACCGGGGTCCAGCTCCTACCAGGCCCAGACCAAGGTCTGCCACCTAGTAGTTCAAAGGAGCCAAGCTCCTGACCATTTCTCACCTTCACCTTTAACTCTATACTGTTCTGCTCCTGACACTCCTGACCTCCCCCTTAACCAACCCCCCAGTGGGCGACGCTATTCTACTCAGCCGTCCACTGGTGTGTCTGGTGGGTGTGGTGCAGAGTGTTCCTAGGATTTTGATTAGCTTGTTCTTGACAACACCAATGGTTGGGGACCCTTAACCAAGGAGGAGGTGGATATTGCACAGAAGGGCAGATTGCACAATACCCTGTGACGACCTGATAGGCCAGGGCGTCACATTTGCATTTTAGAGTTTCTGTCCCTGCATGATACACAGGTGGGGTACGGCTTGGCAGCCCACCTGATCTAATAGTATGGGCATCACCTAATAGGCTGCGGGTTTGTGACTGTGCCATCTGCATGTGTGAACAGCGCTCTATGCAAGCCATCAGTGTGCAGTTTTATCAACGAGCAATCGCCTCCTCCATTCCATGGATGTGTGTGTGATTTGCTCCTCCTGCACCTGTGATGCCTCCATTTAGTGGGGGTTTAGCTGTATCTTGGTAGAGCATTAGTTTTTGGCCTGGGTGATGTACAAACTGCAGCCCATCTTTGCTGTAATTAATACTTAACTTTTTAATCTTAGATTCAGATCATTGATATTTAGATCTTTCATGAATCTCAGAAAGTCATCTCTGGAACCGGCCCAAACAGCAAAAACATTGTCAAAATACCAATGCCAAATCGGTATATATGACTGCCACCAACCGCCATCACCTGTAAACACCACAGTTTCCTCCCACCAGCCTAGCAGGAGATGTGCATAACTGGGCACACCCATTGCGGTCCACCTGAGCTGATGGTAGTACTTGTGGTTAAACATAAATTAATTGTGGTGTAAGATGAAAGACAGGAGATCTCCCACAAAGGCATTATGTTCGTTGTAATAAATGGCACGGCTGCTCAAATAATGTCTCATTGCCTCCAAACCACCTTTACAGTGTAAAATACTACAGTAGAGCGCCTTTATGTCAATGGAGACCAAAAAGGCCCCTTTGCCAATGACTAGACCCTCTAATTTCAGGAGTAAGTCAGAGGTATCTCTAAGGTAAGATGGCAACAAGGTAACAAATCTTATCAACATAAGTGCCAATGTTATGACTAATAGAATTGGTGCCTGAAACGATTCGTCGTCCCTTCAAAGGGGCATGGTCCTTGATGCTCTTAGAGAGGGCATAAAACGTAGGAATTGTCGGACATTTGGGTAACAAGAACTTGTGTTTGGTAGAAGAAATCACTCTATCCGTGAGACCCTTGTCGAGGAGATTCCTCAACAAAAAAAAGTATTTATTTGTCAGATCTACGGTAAAATACCAAAGGTTTGTTTATCTCCCAGAATCGCCATACACATGTCTACATACATAGCATGATCCAGGGCCACGATGTTACTGCCCTTGTTAGAGGGTTTCAATACAATCCCTGCATTTCTCTCAAGTTGCTGCAATGCCTGCCATTCACCAGGGGTAAGGTTTGATCCACCTGTCTCACTAGAGGGTCTCACCCTTTTGAGATCCTCCTCAACCATTTTTCAAGAATATATCAACATTGGTATAATCTCCCTCAGGTGGCATTCTAGTGCTCTTGTGTGCCGCCCCCGTGCCAGCAGCCGGCGCTGCTCGGGTCCGGACCTTCAGGGGTGGTGGCTCGAAGGGTCTCCGGATCCGGGGGTCTCGCGGACACGCCGAATAAAAGGGGGGACGTATATGTACGGGCTGGGCCGTATTAAGTTCGTGACGCCACCCACGGTGCGTGGTGAATTGGGACACCACCGCTGCAGTTATGGGGTGCCCGGGGGAGATGTTGTGCAGCAAGTTGTTAACCCCTCCGTGGGCAGGGATAGTGGCCCCGGGGCCCAGTGGCCCCGGGGCCCGGTGGCTCGGTGCGGGGGATAGCGACCGCAGAGGGTGCTGGTGTACTCACTGTTAGTAAAGCACACGAGTCTCTGGTAAACCAAGGTGATGGTGGCCGGTGCCGCGGCCGGTTGCATTCAGGGTCCCTCACCCGGCTGGTGGTCTCTATCTCTGTCCTCTGCACTGTTTTAAGTAGAAATGAGTTCCCAGTTTGAAACTTAGGAGTCCGCTCCCGGCTGGATGTGGCCTAAGGAGCCGTGCCCGCAGACGCTGGCCCGTGGGATCTATCGGCCCTGGAGGTGACCTCTTATCCCTAATCGGTGGGCTGTTGTCTTCTATGAGGGACTTTGAGGCCAGGACTAGCGGTCCTGTCCCACCCAATCGGTTAATTAACCAGTCCGCTTGGTTCCGGTTTCTGGCTTCAGGGTCCGAGTACCCCCCTTGTGCTACGGTTTCCGGGTCGGTACCGGCGGGCTACAACCCTGTCCCGGTCCACCTCGGTTCCACCGAGTCATCTTCCTGTATCCTGCTGATGGAGACCACCGTCTGCCACCTAGCCAGTGGCACCAGGGCTCCTACCCTGGTACCGTTCAACTTGAACTTCACCTGCTGGAGCTATACTTAGCTCCAGCCCACACTGCTCTCCAAACTGAACTCTCCACAGAACTGCTTGTTTTCCCGCCCCGGGCTGTCTAGATCCTTAAGTTGGCGTGTTCCAACCGACTAGTCACGCCCACTGGTATGTCTATCTTTTCCCTAAGGGGGGGTGACTAGGGTTTCAGGTCGGCTGTGTGTTGCCTAATGAGGGAAGGTGTTATGCAGGGGCCTAACTGTGACTACCTGGTTTAGCCAGGGCATCACATTTGCACCTAAGGTCAGTAAAGGGAACTAATCCGCTCTTTGTCTCATTGTCGTCAAGTAGACCCACAACATCTCTGACATCAGCCAGATCTTCCTCTTCAATTCCCAATTTTAGACATTCCTTTTTGTCGCTTTGCTTGACAATTTTTTCCATTTTAATTAACGACAAAATAAATTAATGTCCTTAACCCATGAAAAAGACTTGTATGGGGTAGTGGGAACATAGGATAAGCCTTTACTCAGTACATATAATTTATCCTGGGTCCAGACATGTGAACTGAGGTTAATGATCTGTTGGGAGTCCCATGGGGGTCCTAATTCAGACTTGAGATGGTAATTGATGGGTTCACGTTGGTTTAAAAAAAAGAGGAAGAGGAGGAGCGAGGAACAGAAGGTAAAGATGAAGGAAAGCCAGGGTCACCCATTGTAGTGCCAAGGATATTGACCCTGTGATGGTTTTTTAACCCCTAATTGGGAGCTGGCTGGCGGTGGTTTAACCTGTCCCTTGTTTCCCACCATCTTCCCCTGCTATCTTTCCCCCTACTACGACCAACCCCTTTGGAGGATTCTGCCCTAGTTCCTTCAGTATCTGAAAAATCAGTATCGGAAGAGGAAACTTCCAAAGGTACCCCTGGAGTTTCCAAAAAAATTATAAACTTGATTGTTTTTGAAATTCTCCCAGATCTCTCAAAAGCTGGGACTGTTTCTGTTTTTTAATTGAATCGGATGTCTCTCAATAGTTGCCTGAAGAATACCCTCCTTTTTGTTAAACTCAGGGTCAGACTTACATTTAAGTGCTCTATCAAAGCACTCATTAAGGGGTACTTTGCACGCTACAACATCGCTACTGCGATATCGTCGGGGTCAAATCGAAAGTGACGCACATCTGGCGCCGGTAACAACGTCGCAATGTGTAAAGCCTAGATGCGCCGATAAACGATCGCAAAAGCGTTGAAAATCGGTGATCTGTGTAGCGTCGGTGCGACATTATGAAATTGACCAATAGGAGATACGATGTTGTTCCTCGTTCCTGCGGCAGCACACATCGCTGTGTGTGAAGCCGCAGGAGCGAGGAACATCTCCTTACCTGCATCTACCGGCTATGCGGAAGGAAGGAGGTGGGCGGGATGTTTACGTCCCGCTCATCTCCGCCCCTCCGCTTCTATTGGCCGCCTGCCGTGTGACATCGCTATGACGCTGTACGACCCGCCCCCTTAGGAAGAAGGCGGGTCGCCGGCCAGAGCGACGTCGCAGGGCAGGTACTCCATATGAAGCTGGCGTAGCGATAATGTTCACTATGGCAGCTATCACAAGAAATCGCATGTGCGATGGGCAGGTACTATCGCGCTCGGCATCGCTATCATCGGCTAGCGATGTTGCAGTGTGCAAAGTACCCCTAAAATACCATGGGATTTAAACAAGCTTTTATGTAAGCTTTTGGCTTTTTTTTTTTTTTTTTTCCAAAACGTTTTTTATTGATTTTTCAAATTTGTCAAAACATGACAAGTATCATTGCAAAAGAAGAACATTCGTCTGACAAAATGTGACATAGAGGTGGGTGATACCCCAATTTGGAGTTCCATGTTGCTGTTCGATTTAAGATAGTATACAGTAACATTAAACCAAAACAGAGGTAATGAAATATAATATAACATATGCAATACAATTCGTTAAATCTCTGTGTCGTCCCTGAATGATTTCAATTTTGCTAGCGTGTCTTGGTATTCCCAACCGTCTCGTCTCCCCCTCCCGCCAGAGCCCCCTCCTAGGTGATTCTCAGTTTACCCAGGCTGTCCTGGATATCGCTCAGGATATACCACTCCGAGTGAACAAAAGGTGCCATCAGGTTAATTATTTCTCCCTGTGTGAATTGGCTTTCAATAAAATGTCTCCATCTCACAAAAAACTTGGCTGTCAACCCATCTTTATCCCTCTCCGCTTCTAGTTTTTCCCACTTCAGAAGGTTGTGTAATTCGCCCACAACCTCCTTTATGGATGGGCCCTCCCTTTGAATCCAGTGTTTTAAGATGCAACGCTTAGCTATCATGGCTATGTCATGCGTTATTGCGTATTTCCTCTTTTCCTGCGTGCTCGGTCCTCCTCCTACTCCTCCCTCAAAGGAGTGGAAAATCCACACCATTAAGTCTAGTTTGCTGAAAATTCCCCATGTTGACTGGGCAAATAGTCTGACTTGGTTCCAGAACCTAGCGATTGTCTCACATTCCCATAGCCCATGCAGCATATCCGTTTTCTCTTTTTGACACTTAGGACACCACCTATCCCTACCTGGTATGTTGAAACCTATAATGGCCCTATGTAGAATCCTGAATTGAGTGTCTCTCCATCTCTCATTGGTAATATGTTTCCGCACTTGTACCCATCCTCTCAGTATATCATCCACCACTTCTTCCCTTCCCAATTGTTTCCCCCACGCTTTTAAAGTCCGACTATCCTCCCGTGAGATAAGCACCCCCCTTAGCGATCGATAAATTTTAGAGACATTTATACTTGTTACATCACATTCCAGTAACTCATCAATCGAACTTCTGTTCAGCTCTCTTCCAACCACACCCAGGTCTCCTATTATTCCATGTTTCAATTGTTCATACTGGATGACATGTGAGCTATTAAGGTTGTACTTATCCAACACTTCCCGACCTGTCATCCACCTCCTGTCCTCCACATTCATAACATCTATCATTCTCCTGACTCCCCTCTCTTTCCATCTAGTAAATAGCTTGTTTTCTCGTCCCAGGGGAAAATTTGGGAATGCCCAGGGGTTCAAGTACTTGGACACTTTCCATGAGAGCCCCAGTTTTTTCCTTACCGACTTCCATGTTAGCATGGTGTCTCGGAATATAATTGAGTTCCTTATGTGCCCTTCAACCCTGGATAGTGGGGAGTGCAGAATGGACGTCAGATCCCACGGTGACGCATATTTAGTTTCCATCGCATGATCTGAGTGCCTACTCGTTCCTCTCACCCAATCAATTACATGCCTCATGATACATACAAGATTATACCCTTGGACATCTGGAAAGTTTAGACCTCCCTCCTCTGCTGACTTCATCAGCGTACGCAGCTTTATTCTGGGTTTCCTTCCCCTCCACAGAAATTCTGTATACGCGGAGTTGAGCTTATTCACATCCTTTAGTTTTAGCAATAGCGGGATTGTCTGGAAGGGATACAGCAGCCTAGGAAAGCTCATCATTTTTATCAGGTGGCATCTTGCCAGTAATGGAAGTGGCAGACCTTTCCATCCCTTTAATTGAACTGTAATTTTCCTGATTAGCGGTCCATAATTCAAGTTATAGATTGTTTCCACCGATCTTCCTATATGCACTCCCAGGTATTTAATTGAAGATTGTGCTATAGGAATTCCACATAGACAGCCATCCCTTATTTGTCCCCCCATTGTCCCATGATGCCCCTTTAGGAACATGATCTCGCATTTTTTTTTGTTCAGTTTGAAACCGGAGAATGAACCAAATTTTTCAATCAAGGCAAGAGTCTGTGGCAAATCCGCACCGGGGTCCCCCATATAAAGTATGATGTCATCAGCAAAAAGCGCTGTCTTTACTTCTGAACCCCTTATCTTGATTCCTTTAAAGCTATTTTGTCCCTGTAGTATTCTTGACAACGGCTCGATTGCCAGGTTGAATAAAAGAGGAGATAATGGGCAGCCCTGTCTTGTTCCCTTCATCAAAGGGAACACGTCTGATAGAAAGCCCGGAGTGTGTACCCTAGCTCCCGAGTTGGCATAAAGGTTTCTAATGTAAAGTCTCATCTTGCCTACAATCCCTATGGCCTCCATTACCCTGTCTAACCACCCCCAATTTACATTATCAAACGCTTTTTCTGCGTCAAGTGTAACTAGGGCAGGTCTAGCCCCTCCCTCAGTGAGACCCAGTCTAACCGCATCTACCACTAGAATTGTCTTTCGGATATTGGTAACGGCATTTCTCCCCTTAATAAACCCCACCTGGTGATTCGTAATGATCCTAGGTAAGATCTCGGCCAGTCTATTAGCCATGATCTTGGACATAATTTTTAAATCCTGATTTATGAGCGATATAGGTCTATAACTAGAGGGATCATCCAGGTCCTTGGTTCCCTTGGGGAGTAATTTAATATATGCTATGTTGGAATTTTTGGGTATTTCCGCCCCTCCCAGGAAAGCATTAAAGACTGAGGTTAGATCCGGCGAGATCAGATCCTTCAGAGCCTTATAGAATTCACTATTGAAACCGTCAGGTCCCGGTGCCTTGTTGGTGTTAAGCTCCCCAATTGTTCTCGTCACCTCCTCTACTGTGATATCTGCGTTTAAGGCACTCAAATCTTCCTCCGTCAAGCTAGGCATTTGGGCTTGTCTTAGCCACTCTGCCTCATCAGTCATGTCGTTATTCCCTGACCCATATAGTTTTCTATAGTAATCTCCCAACAGTTTATTAATGTCCTTAGGATCCGTAGTCACCTCTCCCCCCTTTGTTTTCAGTTTAGAGATCACTGTCATCTTTCTGCTGCCCCTTGCCAGATTGGCCAACATCCTTCCCGCCTTGTTGCCAAACCTATGTAAGTCAACCTCCTTGTGCGACCAGAATAGTTGTTCCTTTTTTTTGGCCCATTCGTCAAATCCCTCTTTTGCCTCCAGCCATCTGCCTTTTGTCATGGGAGATCTATTTGTCACATAATTTGTATATGCTACCCGTACTGCTTCACTATGGAAATTATAATTCTCATTGGTTTTCCGTTTGATCATGACTGCGTACCCCACCAGACGGCCCCTTAGGACCGCTTTTGCCGTTTCCCAAAATATCACTGGGGACTCTCTATGTTTCTTATTGTCCTCTGCGAATTCTCCCCACCACTCCTGTAGCACCTTATGGAAATTATCTTGCCTGAGAAGGAACGATGGGAATCTCCATATGATATCGGTACCTCTCCTGAATTTCTCTCTAATGCCCAATCTCACCGGACTATGATCAGAGATCACCATATTCTCTATCACACAATCTTGCGTTCCACTCAGTAAATCCTGCGAGATCCAGAACTGATCAATACGTGACCAGCTATCATGAGGGTGAGAGAAGTGTGTATACTCTCTGTCATGTGGGTGAGTTAGTCTCCAGATGTCTTTCAGTCCTACGTCTTCTAATGTTACATCCCTATTGTCTAAACTCCTGCCCACATTAGCTGTCCCCTCCTCGCCCCTCCTCCTATCTTCAGCTGAGTCTGGGACGGTGTTAAAATCGCCTCCCACTATAATGTTAGCCTCCCCATCTGCTAATATGGTGGCCTTTATGTCATCATGAAATGTGATTTGTTGTGAATTTGGGCCATAGACATTATAAATACTGAGTTTACCCGCTGGACTAACGATTGTTAAGTGCTGCCACCTTCCATGGTCGTCTGCCTCATGTGCCACTACCTCATGACTGAATTGTTTATTTATTAGAATCATAGTGCCCGCTTTTCTACCTTGTGCCGCTGCCCCGTAAACGGTGCCCACCCAATGTTTCTTCATGCGGAAAAAGTCCTCCCCCCCCAAGTGGGTTTCCTGTAATAAGGCAATGTCTGTCTTTAGTCTTTTCAGATGTCTCAATATCATTGCTCGTTTGTTAGGTGATCTCAGCCCTTTAACATTCCACGTAGTTATCTGTATCATGTTAACCTGTGTATTCTGCTTTTACTACTCCCTCCCCTATGGGCCCCTGCATCAAGGAAGACGAGATGTTCGACACTAGAATCACAGTTGGTACCACAAAATCGACACTCCCTTTCCCCACCTTGCAAATATAACAAATACAACAAAAAGCATGTAACTGTAAAACATATTTTCCCTTCCGAGAAATCCACGGCGCTTCCCGCCACGTTGGTGAGCTCCCCTATTCCTAGCCAAAATATGTAGCTCCCTAATCACCCCCCAAAAAATATATGTTCTATCCCCGGACTAACTGGAATAAGCCTTTGAAAATTATGCAAAAATTAGCACAGTATGTCAAAACCTCAGCAAGATTATCCAGTCCTACTTATCTCTGACTCCAGGTAGCCATCAGTCCGCCCAGAACAGGCCCACTTCATTTGAATTTGGATGATGTTCCTGGACAAAGGAGAAAAAGAAAAAAAGAAAAAAAGACCAAGGGGAGAGAAGATGGAGAAAGAAAGAAGAAGAACAAAAAAAAAAAAAAAAAAGAAAAAGAGGAGAGGGGGGGGGGGGAAGAGGACCCAGACTTTGGGATGTTTTCCTCTCTTTTCTCCCTTCCACCTCCTCCTCTCACCTCCCCAACCCTCTCTCCGTAATGCATCCTCCTCAACGCCTCTCCCTGTTTGGGAAGAGAAAAAAAAACAGGCAAAAAAAGGAAAAACAATGAGCGAGTTCCAGTTCAGGTATCATGGTTTCTCTCCAAGGGTTGGTTCCTGTGTTCCAGGCGAGAATTATGCTGTCGACCCGGGCTTGGCCTCCTTTCCTCCCTGGTCTCGACTTGCTTTTGTCCCCCAAGACGTCCCACATCTCTTCCTGAGCTTGTGGGGGATCCTCTTCTATTATTCCCTTCTCCACTAGCTCCTTTTTCTTGCCTTTCTGACCTAGTCTTGTTGAGCTCTGCCATGAGAATGTTTTCTGCTTCTTTGTAGTCCTTGTAGTATACAAACGAGCCATTGGGGTTTCTAACTTTCAGTGTAGCAGGGTATAATAGCTGGCACTTTACTTTTTTGTTGTACAGAAATGAGCAAATTTTGGTAAATTCTTTTCTCCTTCTGGATACTTCCGCTGAATAATCCCCAAAAATTAGCAGTCTGTTGCCTTGATATTGTAGTGGACGCTTTCGTTCTCTAAAGGCCCTCAATATTTCCTCCTTATGCTTATAATCAAGGTATTTGACAATCACCTGCCTGGCTCTTATCGGGGTATTCTTGTTTGAGTTTTGGCCCTCTCCCTTATTCGCCTCCTGATGTCTCAGTGGACCCACTCTGTGGGCTCTTTCAACTCTGAATTTCGCCTTTATGCCCAGGGCCTGCGGTAGCTCCAACTCGCATATATTATCCAACTGTCCAATCGACACAGACTCTGGCAACCCGACTATACGTAGGTTGTTTCGTCTCGATCTGTTTTCCAAATCGTCCGCTTTATCCTTCAAGTATTCATTAGATTTTGCTAGAGCTGCTATTTGTGCTTGCATAGCCAGTATTGTCTCCTCGGAGTCAGATATTCTCTGCTCTGATTCTGCCAGTCTAGAGGCATGGGCATTTATCTGTTTTTGCATATTAGCTAATGATGTTTGTATGGCTGCCTCAATAGCCACTTTAACCTCTTTTGACAAGTGTGATGTCACTTCTTCAGCCAGTTTTTTATAGTCCACATTAAGCTTTTGTGTGTACTTGTCTTGGCCTGCAGGTGGTGCTGTTTTCTTAGTTCTCTTTGTCTGGACTGGGCCACCACCTCCATCCCCCAATAGCTTGCAGGCTTGTGATGTTGGTGTAGTAAGCTGCTTTTTGTTTCCTTTGGAAGGGGTACTATGAATTCTTGCATTTGACTTCCTGTGAGTCTGAGTGGGATTAATCTCCCTGTGCTGTTTGTCAGTTTCATCCTCCAACACTGCTGTGTCTTTGAGCTGCCCTGCTTTGCCTGCATCTTCTCTCCCCTCTGCCTCCATATCCCCTTCATCCTCCCATTGCGATCCACCATCATCAGTCCCCTGCATCCACCTCTCTCCTGCTGTGTCCTCCTGTGACTCCTCGCTCATATCTTCCTTATCTCCTGTCTCCTTGCTCATATCTCCCTTATCTCTCCCCTTCCAGCTCTGTGTTTGCTCTTCTGTGTCTCGCACCATGCGTTCAGGCTCCTCCCCCATCAGGCTCGGCGCCATTATCTTATCTTCTCCCCTGTCCATATCAAAGCTTCTCCAGGCTGACTCACCGCTCCCAGAGCTTCTCAGGAGGTACCGTTCCATAGCTGTCTGCTTTAGGTAACCTCCTGTGCTGCTCTCTGTTTGGTGGCTCGTCCGGGGGGTCTGTTTTTAGTCGGTTTCTGTGAGGGGTGGCAGGAGCTGCTCCTCTATGCTTCCACCTCAGCCAGGACAGGAACCGGAAGTTGGCTTTTTTTTTAAATGTTTTTAATAGTTGTTAGAATTGTTTGTCCTTCTTTTTGCATTAACAAAATTGATTCATATTGTTATTGCATTTTTGTATCATTTGGGTGATCCCAGTACATGCACATCCCACTTTTTTTTGTTCTCTTTCATGTGCTCACCTTGAACACACAGGTGCCTCACAGAATTTTATGACGTTTAGTTGTGAAAAAAAATACATTTTTATCACAAAAATGTTGCTTTATCCCAAAATTTTTCATTTTCACAAGAATAACAGGATAATGCCTGCTTTACACGCTTCAATAAATCTTTCAATCCGTCGTCGGGGTCAAGTTGTAAGTGACGCACATCCTGCATCGTTCGTGACGTATTTGCGTGTGACACCTACGTGCAATCAAGATTGAACGAAAATACGGTGATCGCATACACGTCATTTATTCCTCATACATTGGACGTTTTGTTGTATGAACCTAGTCAATTGAAACGTGTGACATCCCTCATACAATTTTGATGTCTGATGTTATGTGCGCAGGTGTGCGCTCTGCACCGCAGCTTAAAAAAGGTCCGCTTCAGAGCGCAGCTGAAAAGCTGCATTCTGAAGCGCCTCACAATGTCTGTCATTCACTAATCTCTGTCAGTCCGTCACTATCTCTGTCCCTCTCTCTCTGTCCATGTAAGTCTATCCCTCTTACCCCCTCTCTCATACTCACCGATCTCCGATCCCCGGCCCGGCTCTGCACGGCATTCACACTGCTCCGGCGGCTTTTACTATTTTGAAAAAGCCGGCCGCTCATTAAACAATCCCTGCTTTCCCTGCCCACCGGCGCCTATGATTGGTTGCAGTGAGACACGCCCCCACGCTGAGTGACAATGAAGTCAGGTGAAGTTAACCCGAGTTCATTCTGATCGTGCGGCTCTGTCTGTGGCTGCTGTCATCTGCCATTCAGCTCTGCTACATGGCGGTGTCTGCTGTTGGCGGCCATGTAGCAGAGCTGAATGGCAGATGACATAGTAAAAACGCATCCCTACACATTACACACGCTTGGCAAGTCAATAAATAAAAAAAAAAAAGGGTGCCCAATGCATACGTGACAGATCACATGATCTAAAGGATCGCACACAAAATTGATCAATTTAACATAGACTACTAACGCACGTGTGACAGCAAATGAACGACCTACGTGCAATCTCATTCAATCGCATATGCGACCTGGGCGTGTCACATCGCATACGAGATCGCACACCTAATTGTAAGGTGTAAAGCTGGCTTAAAATAGTCCATTCAATTTGTTGTACAATGTCTTCTGAGTATGATGATACCCCATATATATGTAGAAAACTACTGTTTGGGCGCACATCAGGGCTCAAAAGAGAAGGAGCGTTAGTCGAATTTTGGCACTCCGTTTTGGCTGGAATAATGTAGATAACAGATACCAAGCACACGCATCTCCTACACACCTCCTATGCATGCGCACCCTCTGCGCATACCTAATACGGCGCTTCTTCATTGCCGGCCCACAAGCCTCTAAACCAGTGTTTCTCAACTCTAGTCCTCAGGACCCACCAACAGATCATGTTCAGGTTTTCTTCAATATTAGACTGGGAATAATTCAATCACCTGTGCAACATTAAGGAAATCCTGAAAACGTGATTGAGGAAAACCTGAAAACATGATCTGTTGGTGGGTCCTGAGTAGAGTTGAGCGCGGTTCGTGGTTCGTGGTTCTCCAGTTCTAGGCTCGAGTGATTTTGGGGCATGTTCTAGATCGAACTAGAACTCGAGCTTTTTGCAAAAGCTCGATAGTTCTAGAAACGTTCGAGAACGGTTCTAGCAGCCAAAAAACAGCTAAATCTTAGCTTGGTTTCTGCTGTAATAGTGTAAGTCACTCTGTGAATCAAACTATTATCACATTTCAGTGTATAGTGTGCGTGAACAGCGCCTTCAGATCACTGCTGTTTCTATAATGGCGATCGCCATTTTTTTTTTTTTTTTTCTTGTCTTCCTTCCCTAAGCGCGCGCGTCTTGTGGGGCTGGCCAGCATGTCAGCCAATCACAGACACACACACACCTAAGTGGACTTTGAGGCAGAGAAGCAATGGCATGTGTGATAGGATCTGCATGTCACATGTCCCTGCATTATAAAACCGGACATTTTCTTCCAGGACGCCATTATCTGCCTTCTGCGTCTTTGGTGTCAGACATCACTGTCGCAGTTCCGTCCTTTGTCCTATCGCCGATACAGCTGTATGCGCTGCATACACAGCGTTAGACAGCTTAGGGAGAGCACATTCTAGCAGTCCTTTTAAGGGCTCGTACCGGCAGGGTCAGAGAGCCATAAGTGACAGGTCCTGCAAACAGCAACAGCGTCTGTGTAGCCCAGGTCAGGGATTTCCTCCCTGCATTTCACCATTAGGAGGGAATAGAAAGGCAGGCTTCCATTCCTCTACCCAGAGCACCACAATCCTGCCACTGTACCCTCTTGTCCTCTGCACACTCCAACTCATTCTAAGTAAGCCATTATACTAGCAAACACTCAGTGTACCTAGTGGCATCCTATCTGTGGTTATTGGACTTTGCTATAGTCCCACTAGTGCAAAGACATTTGCAGAGCACATCTGCCTGCATTGCACACTCCAAGTTTTTTAAACTAAGCAATTTTACTAGCAAACACTCAGTGTACCTAGTGGCATCCTATACGTGGCTATTGGACTTTGCTATAGTCCCACTAGTGCAAAGACATTAGCAGAGCACATCTGCCTGCATTGCACACTCCAAGTTTTTTAAACTCAGCCATTATACTAGCAAACACTCAGTGTACCTAGTGGCATCCTATACGTGGCTATTGGACTTTGCTATAGTCCCACTAGGGCCAAGACATTTGCAGAGCGCATCTGCCTGCGTTGCACACTCCAACAAATTATAACGAAGCCATTATACTAGCAAACACTCAGTGTACCTAGTGGCATCCTATACGTGGCTATTGGACTTTGCTATAGTCCCACTAGTGCCAAGACATTTGCAGCACGTCTGCCTGCGTTGCACACTCCAACGAATTATAACTAAGCCATTATACTAGCACACACTCAGTGTACCTAGTGGCATCCTATACGTGGCTATTGGACTTTGCTATAGTCCCACTAGTGCAAAGACATTAGCAGAGCACATCTGCCTGCATTGCACACTCCAAGTTTTTTAAACTCAGCCATTATACTAGCAAACACTCAGTGTACCTAGTGGCATCCTATACGTGGCTATTGGACTTTGCTATAGTCCCACTAGGGCCAAGACATTTGCAGAGCGCATCTGCCTGCGTTGCACACTCCAACAAATTATAACGAAGCCATTATACTAGAAAACACTCAGTGTACCTAGTGGCATCCTATACGTGGCTATTGGACTTTGCTATAGTCCCACTAGTGCCAAGACATTTGCAGCACGTCTGCCTGCGTTGCACACTCCAACGAATTATAACTAAGCCATTATACTAGCACACACTCAGTGTACCTAGTGGCATCCTATACGTGGCTATTGGACTTTGCTATAGTCCCACTAGTGCAAAGACATTAGCAGAGCACATCTGCCTGCATTGCACACTCCAAGTTTTTTAAACTCAGCCATTATACTAGCAAACACACAGTGTACCTAGTGGCATCCTATACGTGGCTATTGGACTTTGCTATAGTCCCACTTGTGCCAAGACATTTGCAGAGCGCATCTGCCTGCGTTGCACACTCCAACAAATTATAACGAAGCCATTATACTAGCAAACACTCAGTGTACCTAGTGGCATCCTATACGTGGCTATTGGACTTTGCTATAGTCCCACTAGTGCCAAGACATTTGCAGAGCGCATCTGCCTGCGTTGCACACTCCAACTAATTATAACGAAGCCATTATACTAGCACACACTCAGTGTACCTAGTGGCATCCTATACGTGGCTATTGGACTTTGCTATAGTCCCACTAGTGCCAAGACATTTGCAGAGCACATCTGCCTGCATTGCACACTCCAACTTTTTTAAACTAAGCAATTATACTAGCAAACACTCAGTGTACCTAGTGGCATCCTATACGTGGCTATTGGACTTTGCTATAGTCCCACTAGTGCTAAGACATTAGCAGAGCACATCTGCCTGCATTGCACACTCCAAGTTTTTTAAACTCAGCCATTATACTAGCAAACACTCAGTGTACCTAGTGGCATCCTATACGTGGCTATTGGACTTTGCTATAGTTCCACTAGTGCCAAGACATTTGCAGAGCGCATCTGCCTGCGTTGCACACTCCAACTAATTATAACGAAGCCATTATACTAGCAAACACTCAGTGTACCTAGTGGCATCCTATACGTGGCTATTGGACTTTGCTATAGTCCCACTAGTGCCAAGACATTTGCAGAGCGCATCTGCCTGCGTTGCACACTCCAACAAATTATAACGAAGCCATTATACTAGCAAACACTCAGTGTACCTAGTGGCATCCTATACGTGGCTATTGGACTTTGCTATAGTCCCACTAGTGCCAAGACATTTGCAGAGCGCATCTGCCTGCGTTGCACACTCCAACTAATTATAACGAAGCCATTATACTAGCAAACACTCAGTGTACCTAGTGGCATCCTATACGTGGCTATTGGACTTTGCTATAGTCCCACTAGTGCCAAGACATTTGCAGAGCGCATCTGCCTGCGTTGCACACTCCAACAAATTATAACGAAGCCATTATACTAGCAAACACTCAGTGTACCTAGTGGCATCCTATACGTGGCTATTGGACTTTGCTATAGTCCCACTAGTGCCAAGACATTTGCAGAGCGCATCTGCCTGCGTTGCACACTCCAACTCATTATAACTAAGCCATTATACTAGCAAACACTCAGTGTACCTAGTGGCATCCCATACGTGGCTATTGGACTTTGCTATAGTCCCACTAGTGCCAAGACATTTGCAGAGCGCATCTGCCTGCGTTGCACACTCCAACTCATTATAACTAAGCCATTATACTAGCAAACACTCAGTGTACCTAGTGGCATCCTATACGTGGCTATTGGACTTTGCTATAGTCCCACTAGGGCCAAGACATTTGCAGAGCGCATCTGCCTGCGTTGCACACTCCAACTAATTATAACGAAGCCATTATACTAGCAAACACTCAGTGTACCTAGTGGCATCCTATACGTGGCTATTGGACTTTGCTATAGTCCCACTAGTGCCAAGACATTTGCAGAGCGCATCTGCCTGCGTTGCACACTCCAACTAATTATAACGAAGCCATTATACTAGCACACACACTCAGTGTACCTAGTGGCATCCTATACGTGGCTATTGGACTTTGCTATAGTCCCACTAGTGCCAAGACATTTGCAGAGCACATCTGCCTGCATTGCACACTCCAAGTTTTTTAAACTCAGCCATTATACTAGCAAACAGTCAGTGTACCTAGTGGCATCCTAAACGTGGCTATTGTACTTTTGTCAATTCACAGTATTGGAACGTTATTTGCAGCACGTCTGCCTGCATTGCACACTCTAACTTTTTTAAACTCAGCCATTATACTAGCAAACAGTCAGTGTACCTAGTGGCATCCTAAACGTGGCTATTGTACTTTTGTCAATTCACAGTATTGGAACGTTATTTGCAGCACGTCTGCCTGCATTGCACACTCTAACTTTTTTAAACTCAGCCATTATACTAGCAAACACTCACTGTACCTAGTGGCATCCTAAACGTGGCTATTGTACTTTTGTCAATTCACAGTATTGGAACGTTATTTGCAGCACGTCTGCCTGCATTGCACACTCTAACTTTTTTAAACTCAGCCATTATACTAGCAAACACTCACTGTACCTAGTTGTATCCTAAACGTGGCTATTGTACTTTTGTCAATTCACAGTATTGGAACGTTATTTGCAGCACGTCTGCCTGCATTGCACACTCTAACTTTTTTAAACTCAGCCATTATACTAGCAAACACTCACTGTACCTAGTTGTATCCTAAACGTGGCTATTGTACTTTTGTCAATTCACAGTATTGGAACGTTATTTGCAGCACGTCTGCCTGCATTGCACACTCTAACTTTTTTAAACTCAGCCATTATACTACCAAACAGTCAGTGTACCTAGTGGCATCCTAAACGTGGCTATTGTACTTTTGTCAATTCACAGTATTGGAACGTTATTTGCAGCACGTCTGCCTGCATTGCACACTCTAACTTTTTTAAACTCAGCCATTATACTAGCAAACAGTCAGTGTACCTAGTGGCATCCTAAACGTGGCTATTGTACTTTTGTCAATTCACAGTATTGGAACGTTATTTGCAGCACGTCTGCCTGCATTGCACACTCTAACTTTTTTAAACTCAGCCATTATACTAGCAAACAGTCAGTGTACCTAGTGGCATCCTAAACGTGGCTATTGTACTTTTGTCAATTCACAGTATTGGAACGTTATTTGCAGCACGTCTGCCTGCATTGCACACTCTAACTTTTTTAAACTCAGCCATTATACTAGCAAACACTCACTGAACCTAGTGGCATCCTAAACGTGGCTATTGTACTTTTGTCAATTCACAGTATTGGAACGTTATTTGCAGCACGTCTGCCTGCATTGCACACTCTAACTTTTTTAAACTCAGCCATTATACTACCAAACAGTCAGTGTACCTAGTGGCATCCTAAACGTGGCTATTGTACTTTTGTCAATTCACAGTATTGGAACGTTATTTGCAGCACGTCTGCCTGCATTGCACACTCTAACTTTTTTAAACTCAGCCATTATACTAGCAAACAGTCAGTGTACCTAGTGGCATCCTAAACGTGGCTATTGTACTTTTGTCAATTCACAGTATTGGAACGTTATTTGCAGCACGTCTGCCTGCATTGCACACTCTAACTTTTTTAAACTCAGCCATTATACTAGCAAACACTCACTGTACCTAGTGGCATCCTAAACGTGGCTATTGTACTTTTGTCAATTCACAGTATTGGAACGTTATTTGCAGCACGTCTGCCTGCATTGCACACTCTAACTTTTTTAAACTCAGCCATTATACTAGCAAACACTCACTGTACCTAGTTGTATCCTAAACGTGGCTATTGTACTTTTGTCAATTCACAGTATTGGAACGTTATTTGCAGCACGTCTGCCTGCATTGCACACTCTAACTTTTTTAAACTCAGCCATTATACTAGCAAACACTCACTGTACCTAGTGGCATCCTAAACGTGGCTATTGTACTTTTGTCAATTCACAGTATTGGAACGTTATTTTCAGCACGTCTGCCTGCATTGCACACTCTAACTTTTTTAAACTCAGCCATTATACTAGCAAACACTCACTGTACCTAGTGGCATCCTAAACGTGGCTATTGTACTTTTGTCAATTCACAGTATTGGAACGTTATTTGCAGCACGTCTGCCTGCATTGCACACTCTAACTTTTTTAAACTCAGCCATTATACTAGCAAACACTCACTGTACCTAGTTGTATCCTAAACGTGGCTATTGTACTTTTGTCAATTCACAGTATTGGAACTTTATTTGCAGCACGTCTGCCTGCATTGCACACTCTAACTTTTTTAAACTCAGCCATTATACTAGCAAACAGTCAGTGTACCTAGTGGCATCCTAAACGTGGCTATTGTACTTTTGTCAATTCACAGTATTGGAACGTTATTTGCAGCACGTCTGCCTGCATTGCACACTCTAACTTTTTTAAACTCAGCCATTATACTAGCAAACAGTCAGTGTACCTAGTGGCATCCTATACGTGGCTATTGTACTTTTGTCAATTCACAGTATTGGAACGTTATTTGCAGCACGTCTGCCTGCATTGCACACTCTAACTTTTTTAAACTCAGCCATTATACTAGCAAACAGTCAGTGTACCTAGTGGCATCCTAAACGTGGCTATTGTACTTTTGTCAATTCACAGTATTGGAACGTTATTTGCAGCACGTCTGCCTGCATTGCACACTCTAACTTTTTTAAACTCAGCCATTATACTACCAAACAGTCAGTGTACCTAGTGGCATCCTAAACGTGGCTATTGTACTTTTGTCAATTCACAGTATTGGAACGTTATTTGCAGCACGTCTGCCTGCATTGCACACTCTAACTTTTTTAAACTCAGCCATTATACTAGCAAACAGTCAGTGTACCTAGTGGCATCCTAAACGTGGCTATTGTACTTTTGTCAATTCACAGTATTGGAACGTTATTTGCAGCACGTCTGCCTGCATTGCACACTCAAACTTTTTTAAACTCAGCCATTATACAAGCAAACACTCACTGTACCTAGTTGTATCCTAAACGTGGCTATTGTACTTTTGTCAATTCACAGTATTGGAACTTTATTTGCAGCACGTCTGCCTGCATTGCACACTCTAACTTTTTTAAACTCAGCCATTATACTAGCAAACAGTCAGTGTACCTAGTGGCATCCTAAACGTGGCTATTGTACTTTTGTCAATTCACAGTATTGGAACGTTATTTGCAGCACGTCTGCCTGCATTGCACACTCTAACTTTTTTAAACTCAGCCATTATACTAGCAAACAGTCAGTGTACCTAGTGGCATCCTATACGTGGCTATTGTGCTTTTGTCAATTCACAGTATTGGAACGTTATTTGCAGCACGTCTGCCTGCATTGCACACTCTAACTTTTTTAAACTCAGCCATTATACTAGCAAACAGTCAGTGTACCTAGTGGCATCCTAAACGTGGCTATTGTACTTTTGTCAATTCACAGTATTGGAACGTTATTTGCAGCACGTCTGCCTGCATTGCACACTCTAACTTTTTTAAACTCAGCCATTATACTACCAAACAGTCAGTGTACCTAGTGGCATCCTAAACGTGGCTATTGTACTTTTGTCAATTCACAGTATTGGAACGTTATTTGCAGCACGTCTGCCTGCATTGCACACTCTAACTTTTTTAAACTCAGCCATTATACTAGCAAACAGTCAGTGTACCTAGTGGCATCCTAAACGTGGCTATTGTACTTTTGTCAATTCACAGTATTGGAACGTTATTTGCAGCACGTCTGCCTGCATTGCACACTCAAACTTTTTTAAACTCAGCCATTATACTAGCAAACACTCACTGTACCTAGTTGTATCCTAAACGTGGCTATTGTACTTTTGTCAATTCACAGTATTGGAACTTTATTTGCAGCACGTCTGCCTGCATTGCACACTCTAACTTTTTTAAACTCAGCCATTATACTAGCAAACAGTCAGTGTACCTAGTGGCATCCTAAACGTGGCTATTGTACTTTTGTCAATTCACAGTATTGGAACGTTATTTGCAGCACGTCTGCCTGCATTGCACACTCTAACTTTTTTAAACTCAGCCATTATACTAGCAAACACTCACTGTACCTAGTGGCATCCTAAACGTGGCTATTGTACTTTTGTCAATTCACAGTATTGGAACGTTATTTGCAGCACGTCTGCCTGCATTGCACACTCTAACTTTTTTAAACTCAGCCATTATACTAGCAAACACTCACTGTACCTAGTTGTATCCTAAACGTGGCTATTGTACTTTTGTCAATTCACAGTATTGGAACGTTATTTGCAGCACGTCTGCCTGCATTGCACACTCTAACTTTTTTAAACTCAGCCATTATACTAGCAAACAGTCAGTGTACCTAGTGGCATCCTAAACGTGGCTATTGTACTTTTGTCAATTCACAGTATTGGAACGTTATTTGCAGCACGTCTGCCTGCATTGCACACTCTAACTTTTTTAAACTCAGCCATTATACTAGCAAACACTCACTGTACCTAGTGGCATCCTAAACGTGGCTATTGTACTTTTGTCAATTCACAGTATTGGAACGTTATTTGCAGCACGTCTGCCTGCATTGCACACTCTATCTTTTTTAAACTCATCCATTATACTAGCAAACACACAGTGTACCTAGTGGCATCCTATACGTGGCTATTGGACTTTGCTATAGTCCCACTAGTGCCAAGACATTTGCAGAGCGCATCTGCCTGCGTTGCACACTCCAACAAATTATAACGAAGCCATTATACTAGCACACACTCAGTGTACCTAGTGGCATCCTATACGTGGCTATTGGACTTTGCTATAGTCCCACTAGTGCAAAGACATTTGCATAGCACGTCTGCCTGCATTGCACACTACAACTTTTTTAAACTAAGCAATTTTACTAGCAAACACTCACTGTACCTAGTTGTATCCTAAACGTGGCTATTGTACTTTTGTCAATTTACACTACTGCAAATCTATGTGCAGCACCTCTGCATGACAACCTCGTGCTCTGTTTTTAATAAGCTATAATGATAGCACAAAATACTGCCATTTTGTGGCATCATAGAACTGGCTGTTGTATTCCATTAGTGCCCCACTGGTGACAAGCTATTTCTAGCACCTCTACATCACACCCTCATGCACATTTTGCTACGCTAATGTTATAGCAAACTCATGGAATTCATTGCTGCATTTCATAATTCGGAGGGATAGAAAGTCAGGCTTTCTTTAGCTTTTCCTTCTGTTCATAGACAGCATCTCCAAGACAAATTTCCCCTCCACGTCTAAGTGTGGAGAGGCAGCTAGTGCGCATGCGTGTGCCGATGTACCCCAGCTGCAGCATAATTACAGTGTTTCGCCTAGTGAGTATGCTCAGCCTGACTGTGCCATTCCTGACGCTAAGTTTTCATTTCGGGATACAGCGCATGCTCCCACACTAAGTGTGAAAAGCCTCTTTGCACAGGTGCTTGCATTCCGTGCCGGGTCTAAGTCCTGTTTTGGGCATAGACACCATGCTAAAGCTGATAGTCTTTTTTCAGAGACTGTATTTCATGCTACTGAGCATGCTCAGGCACTTCCTGCATCAGAGACTAGGTCCGGTAATGAACTCTTTGGCCCTGGCCCTGATGTGGGGGTCCCATATAGACCACAGGGCATCAGGTGTCCTCCCAAATGGCTTGCAGAGGCCCACACCTATGACTTGTCACCGCATTATTGATGCTCAGACGATGACTGGTGAGGTGTTTGGGTCATGGCAGCCATGAGGTCATCATTGAAGTTGCGTTTCCAAATAGGACGCTAGTTATGCCACTCATGACGTGTCACTCTACTTTTGTCTCCAGGAGGTGCATTGTGGTTCACCCTGGTTTGGGGCGGACCCAGGTTATAAAAGGGGCTGGAGCCAACAAGGAGGTGCGCAGTCTTCTATTATGCTCCGAAAGAGCACACCTCCATGTGTTGAACCCATTGCGGCTTTAGGCCAGAGGTAGGCAGGGATCGGGTGGTGGATGCAGGCCACCACCACAGTTGGTAACGCAGAACGGTTAAGACCAGCTCCTGTCCTAACAGTCCTGCTTGTGCAGCCCAGTGGCATTAACAGGCCTGCTGCTGCTGATGCGCCTGCTGTCCACAGGTGTGGCCCCTACGCACACGGTCAGCGTACTCAATGGCCCCTGTGTTGTTAACAGGGAGTTCCTGGGCTGGGTGGGCATGTGGACCTGTGAAGCCCCGCTAGTATGTGTCTGTGCATTACCTTCAGGGACTCCACGTGGATGGAACAGTCTGGTCACAGGTAGGAAATCTTCTATTTGGGATTGTCGTGACGCCACTCTCAGTATTGCGGTCAGCGGGGACCGCCACTGCAGATTAAGGGATGCCTGGGGCTGATGGTGGGTGCAGTCAGTATATTAGCCCCCTGAGAGTGAGGCAAGCCCCAGGCCCCGGTGTATGTGTGTGGGACCACAGGTCGCAGAATGACTCAAACACAGTCCAAGAAGTCTTTCAACGTGTTTACTCACTGTTTGGAGGTCACGGTGAGATGCCCGGGCGACACTGTGATAACCAGGTTGAACCAGGAATTCCAGGAGGCCGTTCTGAGGGTAGCTGTCCACTCGCCTTCCTTGCACTCTTTCTGTTTTAGGAGGATCCTTTGCTTGAAGCGTGGTAGGACCCCTCCAGGGAAGCTGTTACCACCCTGCTCCCCTCTCTCTGGCTCGTCTGCCGGCAGCGTGGCCTTGGTGGGATGGCTTCTGGCCCTGTCCCCTTATGGGCCTGGTGATTGCTGCTTGGCTCAAGCTCTGTGTAGTCGTGGTGAGGGCATGAAGTACCCCCCCCCACCTGTAGGTTAAGCAGCTCTGGATGATCTGCTGCCTGTACTGGGGACCTAGTTCCCCTTGTGTGCTCGGATACCGGGATCTCCGTACTCAGCCACCCTTCTCTCTGGATGATTTTCAGGCCGACCCACGGTACTCCTTTCTCCCCCGCTTTCAGCTACTGCACTCCTCAGGACCTGTCTGACACGAGAGCTCCTCTGCTCCCTTCCACACACTTCAACTTCTTCCTCCAGACTCCCTCCTTCCTCTCTCTCTCTGCCCTGCTTCCTAGCAACTAGCCCCTGAACACACCCCCAGCCGGGAATTGAAAGTTAACCCCTTCTGGCTACCCAAGGGTCCCCTCTGGTGATGTGGGAGGCCTGGTCACTATATGTTTGTGTGTGCACCTCATCCTGGCCTTTGGAGATTACCTGGAAGCATTGTTCCCGCATGGGTGCAATACTCTGTGGTGCCTGACCAGGTCAGGGGCGCCACATTCCCCCTTAGTTATCATCAGCACGTCCTCGGGCTGCAAAGACAAGAGAAAAAGGTAAATACAAACTTTTCCCACACAGGGGCAATTATTTACATTTAAACATACCAGGTACCATTCCACCACCAACCACCCACATGTCCGAAACCCACCCAAAAACCTCCAGGAGGTAGGTCGCCGGTCCTTTTGGTGACCAGGTCTGGGCCATCACATTCCCCAGACCTTTCCTCCAATCTTCCTCTCCTGAGGAGAGTGGTGTAAGGTAGGCCCCATAAACAGGCGCACCCGCTTCCGAGTGTTGGAGGGCAGGCCCCATAAACAGGCGTGCCCCCTTGTTGGTGCAGAGCCATGCCCCTCAACAGGCAGACCCTGTGGTTGGTACCAAGGAGGTAACTTTTTACAATGCAAGAGTTTGTGGTTAAATCCAGTTCATAACCGGTGGTCCATTTTTTTAAAATGCACGTGAACTAGTGTAAAGAAAACATTTTAAAGAGGTCTCACAATAGTCCTTGTGGGCACATTTCGCTTAAACGTTACTTAACTATAACAGGTTAAACATTACACTTCATACCGTCACTTTGAACTAAACTGTACTTTCTCTATAGCGTAATGGGAGCTGACCAAAGTTGCTGCGGGTTGATCTACGCAGTACTACACTGTCATCTGTCTGAGGTTGTGTCCTCCCACCCGATGTATGTGTCTCAATGTGAATAATAGGTGTGCTAGGTATTGATGCCAGTGCATGGTCTTCTGCTTCAGCTACATTTGGCTCTTCCAGGTTCTGAACAGGTTCTTCTGGGTCTCTTACTTCTCTAGATTGAGGGAATGTAATGACTGGAATAACTACTGCTCCATTGTATTGAGGCCAACTTGCTGGAAAATCTCCAAGTACAGTATGGATCATCTTTTCTTTTGGTTCTTGAACTGGCAAAGGGTTGGGAATTTCTTCAGGCATTCTTAGTGGTTCAGGACATTTCTTTAGGCGATCTCTAGAAACGACAGCTGTTGTTTTTCCTCCATCTTTGCTGATAAGGCATGTCTTTTCATTGCTAAGCGTCGATGGTAACACAGTATAGGGTTCTTCTTCCCAGTGATTGTCAAGTTTATGACGTCTTCTCTTCCTTTTGAGAACTATATCTCCTGGCATCAAAGGAACAGCAGGTGCTTTTCGATTGTAGGCTTTTTCTTGTTTCTCACGCTGCTGAGTCAGGCTTCGCTCCACACACTCTTGTACTTTCTTGTATTGGGCTTGGCGGTTGGAATCCCAATCAGCACCTTGTAGATGGTCTTCAGGGGTCTCAACTCCCATTTCCAGATCTACTGGCAATCTCCCTGGTCTGGCCCTCATCAGGTATGCCGGTGTGCAGTTCGTGGAACTCACAGGGATGTTGTTATACATGTCCACTAGATCGGGCAGTTTTTCCGGCCACTGACTTCGTTCTCCTAGTGGGAGCGTCTTCAGAAGGTCGAGAATGATGTGGTTCATCTTCTCACACATGCCATTGGTCTGAGGATGGTAAGGCGTGGTACGGATCTTCTTGCAGCCGTAAAGGTTACAAAACTCCTTAAACACTTCAGCTTCAAAGGCTGGTCCTTGGTCAGTGAGCACTTGATCTGGATAGCCATGTGGTCGACAGAAATGTGTCTGGAAAGCTTTGGCTGCAGTCTGACCTGTCAAGTCCTTGACTGGTACTACCACCAGGAATCTGGAGTAGTGGTCAACCATAGTGAGAGCGTAGTTGTAGCCTTGTCTGCTGGGTGCCAACTTTACATGGTCCAGGGCCACGATCTCCAGGGGCCGTTTAGTTTGGATTGGCTGGAGTGGTGCTCTCTGGCTGTGCTGGTCTTTTCTTCTAAGATTGCAGGGCCCGCAGTTTCGACACCACTTCTCTAGGGCAGATCTCATGCCCACCCAGTAGAATCTTACTTTAAGTAGGGCCTCCAGTTTCTTCCAACCAAAGTGGCCTGCACCATTGTGATAGGCTTCTAGCACCATCCTCGTATCCTTCTGTGGTACAATCACTTGCCACACCTTCTCATGCGTCCTCGGGTCAATGATGCTCCTGTAAAGTTTGTCTTGATAGATGAATAATCGACCCCTCTCCTTCCATAGGTACTGTGCCTCAGGTGGGGCTCCTTTGTCAAGGCTGGCGCCAGGCTGGTTGATCAGTTTCTTTACCAAGCCTACCGCTGGATCATTTTCCTGGGTCTCCTTCCAGTTGTAGTGAGGTAGTGGGTTCAGGGTCACCTCTTGGCGGTTGGCACGCAACTGCCGACACTGTTTTGCTCCATGACGATGGAACGCTGGCAGCTCAATCTCTTCAAGATCATCTACATCTTCACCCTCGTCTGCTAGGTGAGGCATCCTGGACAGAGCATCTGCGTTGCCGTTCTTGCGGCCAGCTCGATACTTGACAGTAAAGTCATAATTCGCCAGTCGGGCTACCCAACGCTGCTCCATGGCACCCAATTTAGCAGTATCCAAGTGGGTCAGGGGGTTGTTGTCCGTGAAGACAGTGAATTTGGTGGCTGCCAGGTAGTGTTTGAACCGCTCTGTGATAGCCCATACCATGGCCAGGAACTCTAGCTTAAATGAGCTATAATTTTCTGGGTTTCTTTCAGTAGGCCTGAGCTTCCTGCTGGCGTAAGCAATCACACGCTCTTTGCCTCCCTGCACCTGTGAAAGCACTGCTCCCAGTCCCACATTACTGGCATCTGTGTACAGTACGAATGGCAGACCGTAGTCAGGGTAGGCTAGGATCTCTTCACCCGTCAAGGCCCCTTTCATTTGTCTGAAGGAGTGTTCTTCTGCTTCTCCCCAGTGAAATGGCGGGCTGGAGATCTTTCCTTTCTTCTTTGGGTGGCCTACCAGGAGCTCTTGCAAAGGCGCTGCCATTTTCGTGTAGCCCTTGATGAACCTTCTGTAGTAGCCTACCAAGCCAAGGAACTGACGTACCTCCCGAACGGTAGTAGGTGTGGGCCATTCCTGGATGACTGTGACCTTCTCTGGGTCCGGTGCTACTCCTTCTGCACTGACCACGTGACCTAGGTACTGGACCTTTGGCTTCAGTAAATGGCACTTGGATGGTTTCAGCTTCATTCCATATCGGGATAGCGCTTCAAAGACTTCAGCCAGGTGTTTCAGGTGGTCCTCGTAGGTCTTGGAGTACACGATGACATCATCCAGGTAGAGCAGGACGGTCTCAAAGTTGTGGTGCCCTAGGCAGCATTCCATAAGCCTCTGGAAGGTCCCGGGGGCATTGCAGAGTCCAAATGGCATGCTGTTGAACTCACAGAGGCCCATTGGGGTGGTGAAGGCCGTCTTCTCCCGATCTTCTTCTGCTACAGATACTTGCCAGTAGCCACTAGTAAGATCTAGGGTAGAAAAGTAGTTAGAGGCTTTCAAGGCAGCGAGGGATTCCTCTATCCTTGGCAAAGGGTAGGCATCCTTGTGTGTTATCTGATTTATCCGTCTGTAATCCACACACATCCTCATCGTGCCATCCTTCTTTCTTACCAGGACCAGGGGAGCCGCCCAGGGGCTACAACTGTCCCTTATGACGCCTGCCTCCTTCATGTCCTTCAGCATGTCCTTTGTGCGCTGGTAATGGGCTGGTGGAATAGGCCTATGTCTTTCCTTAATGGGAGGATGACTGCCTGTGGGTATGTGATGTTGCACCCCTTTGATCCTACCAAAGTCTAGTGGGTTCTTACTAAAGACCTGCTCGTATTCCTGCACGACCCTGTAAACCCCATGTTTCTGGTAGTCGGGTGTAGAGTCAGTCCCCACGTGTAGTTTCTGGCACCAATCCTCTAACTGCTTTTGGGAGGTCTCGCCCTCTTTTGAGTCAGCTTGTGTCAGGGGACCTACAGGTGTTATGGCGTCATTTGAGCATGTAAACAGTTTGGCTATGGTAGCGTACCTTGGTAGTCTGGCTTCCTCCTCCCCACAGTTCAACACTCGTACAGGCACTCGTCCCTTGTGTACATCAACTACCCCCCTGGCTGTCAGAATCGTGGGCCAGTGGTCTGAATGAGTGGGCTCTAGTACAACCTGGTAATCCTGTCCTCTGAGACCTACCTCTGCTCTACACCACATCATCATTTCACTCCGTGGGGGTATCACAATGGGGTTAGCATCCATCACCCGTACACTACCAATCTCACCGCCAGTCTGTTTTACCTGTTGCTTCCTCAGAATGATTCGGATCTCCTTTTGCAAGGCTCTTTGCGACCTGCCCTCAGCACCTTCAACAATCTGGTGAAGCAACAACAACACTTCCCCTAGGCAATTTTCTATGACATTAGTACCTAAAATCATTTGCGGGTTCCTTTCTCTAATATCAGTGTCCACAACAATCAGTCCTTGTCCCTTCATTTCCTGCCTTCCCACCTTTATGGTTACCTCTTTGACCCCGATCTGGTCTATAGGTTGTCCGTTGGCAGCATAGATGGTGAGGGAGGGGTCCGGTGGTCGGAGATCGTCGTCCGACCAAAACCTACGATACAGGACATACGGGATCGTGGTTACCTGAGAGCCGGTGTCCAATAATGCCGGGGTAGGGATCCCGTCCAGGACGATGGACAGGACAGGACGTCCACCCACGTACTGATCACAGCAGCGAACTGGGCCTGATCTTCTTAATCCTGAGGACTGGCCCCCGGCCCCAGGTTTGGCTCGTTTAAAGGACAGGCCCTTGCATAGTGACCTGCCTCCTGGCAACGACGACAGATGGGTTGTCCAGATGAGTCATAGCGATCACTGCTCCTGCCTCGGGTTGTAGGACCTCTTCTCCTCCGCATCCAAGGGACGTCCTCTGGGCTGTCAGCTAGCAGGATCCGATGAGGGACTTTGGTTTCTGAGGGCAACTGCATTGCTTTCAGGATTTGTGCGACATCCTTAGTGAGCTGTTGCACCTGGGAGGATAGTGTATTTATAGTCTCTGCTGGCGCGTTGAGTCCTTTTGCAGTTACCAGGGACTGCGAGGAGGATTCCGCTCCTGCAGCCGTGGAACTGGCAGGCCATGCTGGTGCGACGGGGTCTGTGTCCACAGGAGGTTGGAGTGCTTTCACTGCCCTGTCTTTCAAAATGGCAAAGTCCACGTCAGGGTGTTCCAGGGACCACAGCTTCATCTGCTTCCCATCCTCAGGAGAGCGCAGGCCCCGCAAGAATTGTTCCTTCATCATCCGGTTTCCTTCCTGATCACTGACAGGGTCCACCAGCTTGAGAGCCCGTAGTGCAGCCTGCAGCCTGAGGGCATAGTCTCTTATGCTATCTTGGGGCTTCTGCCGGCAGTTATAGAAGTCCGTCCTCAGCTCTCCCTCGGTGCGGTGTTCAAAAGCAGCTGCTAGTTTGGCAAAGATGGTCTCAACAGAGCTCCGGTCATCATTGGTCCAGGACTCAGCCTCCAACTCTGCTGCTTCAGTCAATTGTCCCAGCACCACAGCGGCCCTCTGCTTACCAGTCATCGCGTGCATGTCTAGCAGGGTGTTGATCTTCTTCTTAAACCCGGTCAGCGTGTCTATTTTACCGGCGTATTGGGGCAGCCATTGCGCTCCTGGGACATACAGCAAGGAAACTGGCATTATGCAGGGCACTGCGGCCGATGCCGCTGCCCCTGACTGCTGAGCCCCTCGCTACGTCCCCCATGGTCACGTCTCCCTCCTTCCCATTGTGCAATGCCCCCCGCTGACCCCCCTTCCCTGCTGGGACCTCCTCCAGGGCATATAAGCAGCCTCCGGAGTCCCTCCTTCCTCTTACCACAATCTGCCCTCAGGGTGAGCATCGCCGATGGACCCCCTGGAAGCAGCGGTAAGAGAAAGGAGCGGACGGGAGGGAGCCGAATGGCTTGCCTCCCTTGTGGGCACCAGCTCCCTCCTGCCGGTTCCCAGCAGCGGTGGGCGCAGGTCTTCCAGACCCTCCCGTCCACCGCAGCATTTAAGCCCCACCACAGATCCCAGGCGCAGGGCGGCCCGGTCCAGAAGGTCCGGTCCGCTTTCACCTCCTGCTCCCGGCCCTAGCCCCTGATCCCCCCCCCTTACATCACGCCGGTCGCCATGGCCACCTCGCGCACCTCCCCCCGCCGGGATGACGCGGCCCCGTGTGACTCCCTGTGGCATACGGAGGTCGCGTCACATCCGTTATCCATGTTCGCCGCGTCACTTCCTGTGACGCGGCGATCACATGATACTCGTCACTTCCGGTTTCGGGTCCCGGACCGGAAATGACGTCAGGATCCGGAAAAGCGAGAGAATGCGGCGTTCGGCGCACATATCAGCTGTTTTAAACAGCTGACATGTGTGACTACAAGTTACGGGTGGAATCGCTTCCACCTGCAACTTGTAACCCCTTACATCTCGCTGCCAAAGTCTGGCAGCGAGATGTATATGCGCGGGCATTCTATCACTTACCACCGCCCCCACCGAAAGTCACGTGCGTGATCACATGACTTTCGGTGGTTGCCATGGTAGCACAGGGTCATGTGATGACGCCTGTAGCTAACTTGAGTCACTTGCTCTCAGTGCCGGCATACTTCCGGCATTGAGGGTAAAGCAGTGTATCTGCAGGTCTCGGCTGTGTAGCTGAGATCTGCAGATAGTGCAGAGCGATCGAATTGTTGATCCATACAGCCCCCTAAAGGGTCAAGTTTAAAAAAAAAAAAAAAAAGAAAAATAATAAAATAAAAATAAATAAATAAATTAAAAAAAAAAAAAATAAATAAATATGTATACATATATACACATATTTGGTATCGCCACGTTCAGAAAAGCTTGATCTATCAAAATATAAAATCAATTAATCAAAGAATAATAATGCTAATAATTTTATTCACTTGGGTAGCGCTGTCCACGGCGCTTTGTATGCATTGGCGACGCTGTCCCCATTGGAACTCACAATCTAGAGTCCCTAATCTGATTGTTAAATTTCGTAGCAGCAAACAAAAAAAAAAAAAAAAAACACCCAAAATTACGCTTTTGGTCACCGCATGTTTTGCGTAACATCCAATAACAGGCGATCAAAAGTAGCATCTGCGCAAAATGGTACCATTAAAAAATGTAAACTAGAGACGCAAAATAAGCAGTCATTGCGCCATAGATCCCAAAATGAGAACGCTACGGGTGTCGGAAAATGGCGCAAAACATACGCCACTTTTATTGGGCGATCTTGTTAACACCATCAGGAGTAGTTCTGGTTAATCCCGCGTTTGTACAACATCAGGATGTAACGCAGCAGCGCCCGACTTACACAGGGACGTGTTCTACTGCTGTGTATCACAGCTGGGAACTCACCCAACACCAGATACAGTAAAAAAAAAAAAAAATAAAATAAATAAATAAATAAAAAATTCGCGCAAACGAATACGTCGACATCTGTTCCCTAATATCAGTGGACCAAAACACAGTCAATAAAGTAAAGAGAGTCAATTCGCAAAATACTGCAATACCATTTTCAACTCCTATAAAACCCATTGGGGTTCTGCGTGGTGGAAGTACGACGAAGAATTTAGAAGATGCTTGGCATTCCAACCGTTGGGAAGTTAAGGCCACCGATTCGTGGCTTATGATGGCGCAAAAGTCCCACCAGTCGTTTCCAGGCCCACCAAACTTTTCCTCTCACCACGCTACACCTGGAGCTGCAAATGTCCGTAGACCAGGTCGCTGTTGGCTTTTCAATGAAGGCCATCGCAGGTTTCAAGGACTCCGCAAATACAAGCAGGAATGCTCATCGTGCGGAGGCAACCACACCTCCTCCAAATGCGATAAGCAACCAGACAGGCGTCACACTAAAAATGCACCACCAAGTCCAAAAGACTCCAGTGAACGTGCACGTGGTGGAGCCATTGCTAGAACGTTACCCCAATAAGGCTGCGGCCAACGCTATTAGGGACGGTTTCTTTATCCCCCTTTATGTTCTCCTCAGAACTAACCTTCGCCCCCAACCTCAAATCGGCCCGGGACCTCCCACAGGTCCTGGCGAACAAACTACTGAAGGAAGTGGCGTTAGGCCGACTAGCAGGCCCATTTATAGATTTACCATTCTTAAACCCTCGCGTTTCACCCCTAGGGATAGTGCCTAAGAAAGAAAAGGGTGAATTTCGCCTCATACACTACTTGTCCTTCCCGGCTGGGCGGTCAGTCAATGACGGCATCCCCACAGAGGACTCAGCATTTTCCTACGCATTTTTGACAAAGCGGTCGCACTGGTGCGAAAAGCAGGGTAAGGAGCACTAATGGCAAAATCGGACATAGCATCTGCCTTTCGCCCGCTACTAGTGCACCCCGATTGTCCCACCTGCTAGGGTGCTATTTCAACAAAAAATTCTGTTACCACATGTGAATTACCATGGGTTGCTCCATATCCTGCTCACACTTCGAGCTCTTCAGCTCTTTCCTGGAATGGGTGGTTAAGGACGTAGCAAAGAATAAATTGGTCACCCATTATTTGGATGATTTCTTGTTCGTTTTCCCACACCAACTCTAAAGCATGCTCAACCGCGTTAAAATCTGTCCAGGTCATAGCGGACAAGTTTTGGTTTTCCGCTGTTGGCCAAACAAACAGTTGGCCATGTGACCTGCCTTTTCATTTGAGAATCGAAATAGACTCAATTATCATGATGTTTCGGCTACCACTCGAAAAGGTTAAAAAAAACCACATCGCTCATTGACGGGTTCTGCGCGGTTTGAAAGGTAACCCTGGCGCAAATGCAATCTCTATTAGGCTTGCTCGCCTTCGCTTTTAGAGTCATGCCCATGGGAAGGGTCTTTTCCCTGAGGCTCTGCCTGGCCACTAGGAGCATAACTGCCTCCCATCAAAGGATTTGCATCACCAGCGCTCTATGTGAGGAGCTCGGTGTATGGAGGTCCTTCATAGCTACTTACAATGGGCGTTCATGTTTCCAGGAACAGGAAGTTTCCAGCGTTGATATATCTATTTTCGGATGCTGCCGGGTCCACCGGATTCGGAGTTTACCTTGGTCCCAATTGGTACGCTAATCGCTGGCCCAACACATGGCACCTGTCTGGACGGACAAAAAAAAAAAAAAAAAAAAAAACTTTACTCAAGCTGTTCCCTATAATAGTAGCTACAAGTCTTTGGGCAGAAAAGTTGGCGAACAATCGGACCCGCTTCAGGACTGACTACATAAGTGTCGTCCACGCTGTTAACCGCCTCGCATCTTCCTCACCACCGGTGATCAGCTTGCTACGATACTTAGTTCTTAAGTGCCTTGAACATAATATCTGGGTCAAGGCCAGCCACATACCGGGGATTCATAACACTATCGCTGATGCCTTATTGCATTTGATTTTCAGAAGTTTCGGGCATTGCACCCAGAATCTGACAACAATGGCCAAAAGTGTCCACAGTCCCCCTGGACGGTCCCCGTGGACAGTTGATTCCGCTGGTTAAGGCATCCCATCAACGTGGCATTTGTATGGTAAGGCTTGGGATGAATGATTTCAATATAGTTCAACCGCTGCCTAGCCAGGTGTCCGCGGTTTTTCTTAGCAATTCCGTTGCTCGAGACATAACGCATCTACATACCAGTGGCTTGCCGGGCACAGTAGCGTAGTAGCGGGTTGCAGGAATAGCCTCTCACTTTCAGGTTCGTGGATGGACCGATGTCACCAAGGCCTTTCTGTTCAAACAGGCCGTTAAAGGCTGGAAGCGCTGGTGCACGGAGAACAGGAAGGCCAATTCATTCGCCATCCTCTCAGGCATAATAAACCAGCTAGGTGACGTTTGCACCAATGACAGCGAGGTCCTCTTGTTCTCGGCCGCCTTCTCGCTAGCATTCTTCGGAGCCTTGACGGTCAGCGAATTAGTTAGCAGGTCCCTAGGTCGCACCGGTGGTCTGTTACACGACAATGTTATAGTTTGCAATGGTGGAGTACGGGTTCGCATAAGGCGCTCCAAAACAGATCAGCTCGGTAGAGGAGTTTGGTTCCCTATTTTCCCGTTTTCAGGTATCCTATGTCCCATCCTTACCTTGCAGCGACACTTAGAGTCTTGGGTTCCCAACAAATTCTTCTTGGAGCACGCAGAGTGATCCCGCTCGTGGCGACACAACTTTCGGCATTGCTCAAAATGTCTATTTCCTACCTGGACCTACAACCAGGAGATTATGGCATGCACTCCTTCCGCATCGACACGACAATCGAGGCAGCAAGGGCCAGCTTCATACCTATCCGTGCAGTCCTGTAGTTCCCTGCCACCAGTTGTCCACTGTTTGGCACGTTTATATATTACACAAAAAAAAAAAAAAAAAAAAATGTTAAATAAATATATGTATATCATCTCGGTTATCTAAGCACCTTCAGACCTAAAGAAACATTAATACAATGATGTTTACTGACACGATGATGGAAAATGTTTTGCAGACAAGAGAGGTAACCGTTTTTCTTTTAGATCTGTCGAGACCTAGCATCTGGATCCTAGGTCACTCACACATATTCTGGGCAGCACGGCGGACTGAGTCGAGACCGGGTGGAAGCGTGCTGGGAGTTTGTGACCTCAAGTTTCACTGGAGAAGAGTTCGGGGCCTGGCCTGGGCCCAGGTCCTGCCCGTGGTAGTGAGCATATCCAGAGTAGCCACTGGCCTACTGGTGCTGGTCATTCACGGGTGGAAATGACCTAGTAAATGTGAGGATCCAGGATCTGCTTGCGGTCATGCAAGTGGTCCTAGATAAGTTCAGCAGCTTCTTTCCTAGATAAGTTCAGCAGCTTCTTTAGCAACGTAGTGGGGGTACGGTCCAGTATATTACCGAGATTGAGTTGTACAGGGGCAAGGAACATAGCGGCTGTGGAAAGGTCAAGGCAACACGTTAATATGCAGATCGCCAAATTTATAGCGTCAGGAAGAGGGATAGTGCCGGGACACGAGATGCTGGAATCAGAGGTCAGCCGTTTGGTGCTAGAGGATGGTTTTAGCCTTAATGATATAGGCCTAGACAATTTCCTGTCGGACAGTAAGGACGGGGTTGAGCGGGCCATAAGGGCCCTGTGTGGGGGTCGCAGCTCAGGCTTGGGCCTTCGCCACTCCGTGGCCGGTGGAAGAGGGATTTGGTGAGAGCCAACCTGCCACGGACGGCCGTAGGCATCGGGCCTCCTCCCTCAGGTTTAAGGCGGATTTGTGCCTGTGGTTAAAGCTGTGGCCAAAATATCAAGCAACCCCCTTTTATATCAACATTGAATGGTGTTACGTGGATACCTTCAATAAAGTACAAAAGAAAGATATTCCATGTGTGGTCTCCTTCATTGCGCGGTGGGGAGGGGGAACCGGTTGGTGGGTCTCGGCAGTCTGCAGGGCACTGCGGCCGATGCCGCTGCCCCTGACTGCTGAGCCCCTCGCTACGTCCCCCATGGTCACGTCTCCCTCCTTCCCATTGTGCAATGCCCCCCGCTGACCCCCCTTCCCTGCTGGGACCTCCTCCAGGGCATATAAGCAGCCTCCGGAGTCCCTCCTTCCTCTTACCACAATCTGCCCTCAGGGTGAGCATCGCCCGCCCTCCCTCCCTTAAGAAGGTTCTGTTACAAGTTCGGAAGTCAAAGCCGGTGGAAGAGGGATTTGGAGAGCCTACCTGCCACGGACGGCCGTAGGCATCGGGCCTCCTCCCTCAGGTTTAAGGCGGTTTTGTGCCTATGGAAAAAGGTTATGGTTCAATTTCAAAGTCACAGCCGGTGGAAGAGGGATTTGGTGAGAGCCAACCTGCCACGGACGGCCGTAGGCATCGGGCCTCCTCCCTCAGGTTTAAGGCGGATTTGTGCCTGTGGTTAAAGCTGTGGCCAAAATATCAAGCAACCCCCTTTTATATCAACATTGAATGGTGTTACGTGGATACCTTCAATAAAGTACAAAAGAAAGATATTCCATGTGTGGTCTCCTTCATTGCGCGGTGGGGAGGGGGAACCGGTTGGTGGGTCTCGGCAGTCTGGGGGAGATTTCGGCCGGCGCAGCTGCGACCGCGGCACCGGCACCAGGCGCTGCTGCGTCCAGCGCGACGGGGGCTGGCATCGCTTGGGCTGCGTCGCCCTGACCAGGGGCATTACCTCCTGCAGCGTCCATTTTTCTTCAGAAAAATCTGCGCGCTCCCTTTCCACTTCCTGGGTCAGAACGCTCTCTGAATTGTGGGGATTCTGGGGCGGCCACACCTCTTCGTGGGCGGTGCTCTTCTCCCTCGCGCGGGCTGCAGCGCGCGCTTTTGAAGATGGCAATATGGCGGCGGTTCAATTTTTGCGGTCGGACCTCTGAGGCACACGGTCACCTGTCTGAACAGGTCTAGTCCAAATCCTGTTCGTGACGCCAGAAATTGTGAAGCCCCGCTAGTATGTGTCTGTGCATTACCTTCAGGGACTCCACGTGGATGGAACAGTCTGGTCACAGGTAGGAAATCTTCTATTTGGGATTGTCGTGACGCCACTCTCAGTATTGCGGTCAGCGGGGACCGCCACTGCAGATTAAGGGATGCCTGGGGCTGATGGTGGGTGCAGTCAGTATATTAGCCCCCTGAGAGTGAGGCAAGCCCCAGGCCCCGGTGTATGTGTGTGGGACCACAGGTCGCAGAATGACTCAAACACAGTCCAAGAAGTCTTTCAACGTGTTTACTCACTGTTTGGAGGTCACGGTGAGATGCCCGGGCGACACTGTGATAACCAGGTTGAACCAGGAATTCCAGGAGGCCGTTCTGAGGGTAGCTGTCCACTCGCCTTCCTTGCACTCTTTCTGTTTTAGGAGGATCCTTTGCTTGAAGCGTGGTAGGACCCCTCCAGGGAAGCTGTTACCACCCTGCTCCCCTCTCTCTGGCTCGTCTGCCGGCAGCGTGGCCTTGGTGGGATGGCTTCTGGCCCTGTCCCCTTATGGGCCTGGTGATTGCTGCTTGGCTCAAGCTCTGTGTAGTCGTGGTGAGGGCATGAAGTACCCCCCCCCACCTGTAGGTTAAGCAGCTCTGGATGATCTGCTGCCTGTACTGGGGACCTAGTTCCCCTTGTGTGCTCGGATACCGGGATCTCCGTACTCAGCCACCCTTCTCTCTGGATGATTTTCAGGCCGACCCACGGTACTCCTTTCTCCCCCGCTTTTAGCTACTGCACTCCTCAGGACCTGTCTGACACGAGAGCTCCTCTGCTCCCTTCCACACACTTCAACTTCTTCCTCCAGACTCCCTCCTTCCTCTCTCTCTCTGCCCTGCTTCCTAGCAACTAGCCCCTGAACACACCCCCAGCCGGGAATTGAAAGTTAACCCCTTCTGGCTACCCAAGGGTCCCCTCTGGTGATGTGGGAGGCCTGGTCACTATATGTTTGTGTGTGCACCTCATCCTGGCCTTTGGAGATTACCTGGAAGCATTGTTCCCGCATGGGTGCAATACTCTGTGGTGCCTGACCAGGTCAGGGGCGCCACAGACCCTGTGACGCTAACAGGGCTCACAGTCTCCAGATCCGAATGGCGTCTAACTCGGTTCAGGCTACTATTAGTTTCATAGCCACACAGCTCTGTATCCTCCACCAAACCTTCAAGTTGCCAACCTCTCCTTTTCCAACTGGGAGCACGGTGGACACTGACTGCTGATGGGGATATATACCTTTCTCTTTCTTTTCTTATTAATTTTCGTTATATAGCGGTCACAGATTATATACCACTTTATCCAAATCTGCCAGTCCCACTGTAACAGATGTTGTTTCTTCAGCAAATGTTACAGTTGCTTAACCACCAAATCCACGGACCAAAACTTTTTTCCCCTTTCCAACACACCTGTTCCCCTTTCCAACAGCATCTGTCCTTTTTCAACTCATTTTGGGATATGACCAAAAGTGCAACTGTGCAGGGACACCGTACTCAACGCCATCTCAGCACAGCAGCCATCCCTCGGTCCCTCCGATGTGGACAAGTAAAAGACCATTTCCTCCTATCCATGACAAAGCGTTGAGATTCACTCTGTGCAGCACTGGTGTTTAGTGGACAAGTAGATCTAAGATTGCGTACCACATTCTGCAGATACTCCTGTATACGTGCGTCTATTTCTATGGCAGGAATTAGTTCGCCAAATTTTGTCTTGTACCGGGGATCTAACAGTGTGGCAACCCAGTATTCAGGATTAGTTCAAATTCATACAATCCGAGGGTCATGTAGGTAGTGCAGCAAGAAGGCGCTCATGTGTCTTGTGCATCCAGGAGGACCAAGTCCTTGGTGTGTTGGTGGCAGAGAGGTGAGAATCGTGCATCCTTCCTCTGCCCTCTACCCACAACCTCGCACAACCGAAATGTGAGCAAGCTCTCACTCATCTGCTGAGTCTTCCATGCCCATCGCCAGTTCGTCCTCCATTTCTTCATGGGCTCCTGCACTTTCATCAACACTTTTTGCTGATACTATGCGCCCTTGTTAATCCCTCTCCCTCACCATGAATGCCGCATAGGTGCCGCTGACCATCTGGACCTCGTAGATCTTGTTATCCCTTCCGCATATGACTCCTCCTGTACTTCCTCCCCTTCCTCTTGTCCCAACACCTGACTCAGAATAATAATTACAGTGTGCTCCATCATGTAGATGACCAGAATTGTCACGCTGAGAATGACATTGCCAGTGCTAAACATCTTCGTCGACATTTCAAAACTGTGTAGCAGGGTGCATAGGTCCTTGATCTGACACCACTCCAGCAGCGTGATCTGCACCACCTCTGGATCAAGTTATCCCAGGCTATATGTCTTACCGTATTTCAGCAGGGCTCTGCGGTGCTGCCACACACGCTGCAACATGTGCAGATTCCAATTCCTGCGTGTCGAAACATCGCATTTACGGCGTTTAACTGCCAGACCCTAAGACTTCCGGAGTGATGAAAGTTGTTGAGCTGCTGTGTGCGCACGATGGAAGTGAGCACATAGCGAGCGTGCCCACTGCACAAGGCCATGTAGGCCGTGATGGTGTTTTAAAAATTGCTGGCGAATTCGGTTCAACACGTGAGCCCTAAAAGGCACGTGTGTCACATTGCCCTGAGGATGGCCCGCAGCCAGGTTTGCATCATTGCCGCACACGGCTGTTAAGTCACCAACGTAGTCCGCTCCGTCAATTTGTACTCCGGTTGCCAGGTGACAACGTGTTCCTTTCATGAATAGTGCTGATGATGTGAGAGTAGTCGATGCCAGCGGCGCAGGTGGACGCAGGTTATGCTCACCCACTGGGCTGCATTACCTTGACAGATGCAGAATCTCTGGCTGAATGTAGCTGGTGGGTATCTCACAGATGAAATACCATCATTCAGCTACAACCAATGGGAAGACACCACACCCTTTTTTATGCCCATCCTGTCTGCAGACCACTGCCAGACATAGCTATGAACCTCTGGTTAATTTTACCCCCAGTTCAGTTTTATGATTTTGTGTGCTTGTTACCTGACTACTTTTCCTGCTTGCTGTTTATGTACCTTGTTGGCCGATACGCATTTCAACTCTGCTTGTTTTCTGATTCTTTCCTGGCCGTCCCATTCTGTTCCTGTTCCTCAATTAATGTTTTGACCCTGCCTGACTACTATTCTCTGTAATAGCGGTGTGACTCACATTTCCCATACATTTCAAAGTAAAGCTTTGACCGCCTGATGGCATTGAGCTCTGCTGCCAGCATAGTAAGGAGGTGTGTGGTAGTCCTTGTGCGCAGTTGCAAGGAAGGGTGGCCTGACCACACAGGGTTTGCGCCAAGGTAGAGGACCCACACGAGGTTGAAGAGGCAGAAGCAGTGTATTAACTTCTACATACAGAACAAGGATTGAAACAACTCGTGGGGACGGCAAGACTTGTACAGCAGACCCTTCTCCATCTCTCACCATAGTTTGCCAGTGCCCAGTCAGTGACATGTAATGACCCTGTCTATGCTTACTGGTCCAAGTATCTGTGTTGAAATGCACCCTGTCGCACACAGATTTTCTCAAGGAAGTGGTGATGTTGTGTGCGACATGCTGGTGTAGCGCGGGCATGCTTTTCTTGGAGAAGCAGTGGTGATTGGGCATGTGGTACTGGGGCACAGCGACAGACATAAGGTCTGTAAAATCCTGTGTGTCCACTACGCGTAAAGGCAGCATTTCGGTAGCCAACAGCTTACAGAGGGATAGAGTCAACCACTTAGCTTTGTCATGGGTCGCAGTAAGTGGCCTTTTATTTGACCACATCTGAGGGAAAGAGATCTGGCTGCTGTCTGTAGACGGTGTTGAGTAGGGTGTCCCTGGAAAAATGCAGGTTTGTGAGAAAAGTGCAGGCGGAGACATGATGTTGCCTTCATCTTGCCTTCAGATCTGTTCATCTTGTATCATTTTTAAAAAACACATCAAGCAAGGGTTACTCCAAGCGGAGTCTACCTTTTTTCCCAACATTGGGCACACAGACACCCCATCAGTGGCAGCACTTGTGCCCTAGTTGCAAACAGGATGTTTTGATTTGCGTCAAGCACATTCCAAATCCACAAGCATTTACTCTCCCCAGGATGACACAGGGGTAGTAAATTCCTTCTGGATCCATGACTTGTTCATTTTGATGAACGTCAGTGTGTCCACATTGTCACTGGACAGACGCGTGCGCTTATCTGTCAGCACACACCCAGCAGCACTGAAGAAGACACGTTCAGAGACAACGCTGGCAGCTGCACACGACAAAATCTCCAAGGCGTAACTGGAGAGCTCTGTCAATTTTTCTAGATTTGAAGCCCAAAAGGAGCAAGGCTCCATTTGCAAAGTCATTGCATCGATGTTCATTTGGAGATACTCCTGTATCATCCTCTCCATCCGTTGACTATGTGTCAGACTTGTTGTCTCTGGTGGCCTTGCAAAGGAGGGTCTAAAAAAATTATGAAAATATTCCATAAAATTGCTGTTACCAGCACCAGATACGGTCCTACTGGTACGGGTAGACTGTTGAAGATGACGATGCCGTCCCATGTTTGTCAAGTTACAACTGGGAGAATCACTCCCTTCACCTGCACGGTTGTTTGGTGTAAAAGCCGAGCTAAGATCGAGTAACAGCTTATGCTGATACTCCAGCATACGTGCGTCCCTTTCTATGGGTGGAATTATGTCACAAAATTTGGACTTGTCCCGGGGATCTAATAGTGTGGCAAGCCAGTAGTCATCATCACTTCTAATTTTGACAATCCGAGGGTCATGTTGGAGGTAGTGCAACAAGAAGGCACTCATGTGTCTTGCGCAGCCATGCGGACCAAGTCCACGCTGTGTTTGTGGCATAGAGGTGCTAACCGTTCTTTCTTCCTCTGACATCTCCCCCCAACCTCTTTCAACTGAATTTTGACCAAGGTCTCCCTCATCCGCTGAGTCTTCCATGTCCATGGACAGTTCGTCCTCCATATCTTCATGTCCTCCTGCACCTTCCTCAACATCTCGCCTGCTACCATGCGCCCTTGTTGATCCCTGTCCCCCATGGTCCCATGCCTGCCGCGTTGGTGATGATGAACGTCTGGACCTTGGTGATGTTGTTGTGTCTTGCGCATATGAATCCTCCTGTAGTTCCTCCCCTTCCTGTTGTCCCACCCCCTGACTCCGAATAGTGTTTAGCGTGTGCTCCAGCATGTAAATGACTGTAATCGTCATGCTGATAATGGCATTGTCAGCGCTAAACATATTCGTCGCCATGTCGAAACTGTGCAGAACGGTGCATAGGTCCTTGATCTGAGATCACTCCATCAGGGTGATCTGCCCCACTTCTGCATCTCGTTGGCCCAGGCTATACATCATGACGTATTGCACCAGGGCTCGCCGGTGCTGCCACAGTCGCTGTAACATGTGGAGAGTTGAATTCCAGCGTGTCGCCACATCGCATTTCAGGCGATGAACCGGCAGGCCGAAAGACTTCTGGAGCGATGCAAGTCGCTCAGCTGCGGCGGTTGAACGGCGGAAGTGAGCACTGCAGACAGTTTACGTGCCCTGGTCAGAAGGCCATCTAGGCCGGGATAGTGTGTTAAAAATTGCTGGACAACAAGGTTCAACACGTGAGCCATACAAGGCACGTGTGTCACCTTGCCCAGGCGAAGGGCCGCACCCAGGTTTGCAGCATTGTCGCACACGGCCTTACCAGGCTGCAGGTTGAGTGGAGACAACCATTTATTAAACTCGGACCGCAGAGCTGACCACAACTCCTCAGCTGTGTGACTCTTATTCCCAAGACATGTCAAGCTAAAGACCGCCTGATGCCGTTGCGCTCTGCTGCCAGCATAGTAATGAGGGGTGCGTGATTCCTTCTGCGCAGTGAGAACGCTGGTGGCCTGACCAGGCAGGCTTGGGGCGGAGGTGGAGGACCCAGATGAGGTGGAGGATGCAGAAGCAGTGGCGGAACTTGGACAGACAGAGGATTGACACACAAGTCGTGGGGACGGCAAGACTTGTGCAGCAGACCCTTCACCATCTATCAACATAGTTACCCAGTGCCCAGTCAGCGACATGTAACGTCCCTGTCCATGCTTACTGGTCCAAGTATCGGTGGTGAAATGCACCCGTTCACACACAGAGTTTCTCAAGGAAGCGGTGATGTTGTGTGCGACATGCTGGTGTAGCGCGGGCACACCTTTCTTAGAGAAGTAGTGGCGACTAGGCATCTGGTACTGGGGCACAGCGACAGACATAAGGTCTCTAAAATCCTGTGTGTCCACTAGGCGGAAAGGCAGCATTTCGGTAGCCAACAGCTTACAGAGGGATAGAGTCAACCTCTTAGCTTTGTCATGGGTCGGAGGAAGTGGCCTTTTATTTGACCACATCTGAGGGACAGAGATCTGGCTGCTGTGTGTAGACGGTGTTGAGTAGGGTGTCCCTGGAAAAATGCAGGTTTGTGAGGAAAGTGCAGGCGGAGACATGATGTTGCCTTCATCCAACGTAGGTGCTATCGATGTCTGAGAGAGCTGTACACACTCACTTGTTTCCCCTTCCAAACCAACTGACGACCTACCAAGCAAACTGCCTGTTGCGGTTACAGTGGTGGAAGTTTTGCGTGGAAAAACAGGTGTGACAGCTGTCCCCACAGTCCTAGAAGATGAAGAGCGCGCGGATGCACTGGAAGGGGCGGGCGGTGGATGGTTCGCTCCGCTAGGCCGCATTGCAGCACAGTGAGCTTCCCACCGGGACCTATGATATTTATTCATGTGACGATTCATGGAAGAAGTTGTCAAACTGCTGAGGTTTTGACCTCTACTAAGAGAATCATGACAAATTTTACATATCACATGATTTGGGCGATCTTTTTCTATGTCAAAAAAGGAACAGGCTAGGCAAGGCTTAGAGGCCATGCGACCTGTTGATGCACCCCGAATAATGCTCATAGGCAGAGTGGTGGCTGAGGATGCAGTTGTAGACGTGCTACCAGTGCTCCGACTCTGTCCAGGAAGGCGCAAGGTAATTTCGTCGTCGGTTGCATCCTCCTCCACCGCCTCTGTTGACCTCCTCGAGTGCCTGACTGGGGGTTGACAGTAGGTGGGATCTAGAACTTCATCATCAATTGTTGTGTTTGCACTCCCCTCCCCCTCAGACCGAGCCTCTTCTTGCCCTGACCGAATATTTAAGTTGTCATCCCAATCGGGTATCTGCGTCTCATCTTCATCAGTATGTTCCTCATTGCCTATAACCACAGTTGTTGGAAAGGCAGCATTTTGGTAGCCAACAGTTTGCATTTTATGAAAGTCAACCTCCAAGCCATGTCATGCCCTTCTAAAAGCATGTATAACACAGCGAGGGGACTCCAACCACAGTCTCCCTCGTTTCCACTCACTGGGCCACACACACCCCACTTGACTGGCATCGGTTGAGCTCCCTTTTGAAAAAGAAAAAGATGCTTTGCATGAAGCACTCTCAAAAATACGCGTGCCTTTCCCGTCCCCTGGCTGACCCAGGGGAAGAAAAGTCCTCTGAGAGCCATGACTTGTTCATCTTGGTTCTTTTAGAGACACAGCGAGGGGACTCCAACCACAGTCTCCCTCGTTTCCACTAACTGGGCCACACACACCCCACTTGACTGGCATCGGTTGAGCCCCCTTTTGAAAAAGAAAAAGATGCTTTGCATGAAGCACTCTCAAAAATACGCGTGCCTTTCCCGTCCCCTGGCTGACCCAGGGGAAGAAAAGTCCTCTGAGAGCCATGATTTGTTCATTTTGGGTCTTTTAGAAACACAGCGAGGGGACTCCAACCACAGTCTCCTTCGTTGCCACTCACTGGGCCACACACACCCCACTTGACTGGCATCGGTTGAGCTCCCTTTTGAAAAAGAAAAAGATGCTTTGCATGAAGCACTCTCAAAAATACGCGTGCCTTTCCCGTCCCCTGGCTGACCCAGGGGAAGAAAAGTCCTCTGAGAGCCATGACTTGTTCATCTTGGTTCTTTTAGAGACACAGCGAGGGGACTCCATCCACAGTCTCCCTGGTTGCCACTCACTGGGCCACACACACCCCACTCGACTGGCATCGGTTGAGCTCCCTTTTGAAAAAGAAAAAGATGCTTTGCATGAAGCACTCTCAAAAATACGCGTGCCTTTCCCGTCCCCTGGCTGACCCAGGGGAAGAAAAGTCCTCTGAGAGCCATGACTTGTTCATCTTGGTTCTTTTAGAGACACAGCGAGGGGACTCCAACCACAGTCTCCCTCGTTTCCACTCACTGGGCCACACACACCCCACTTGACTGGCATCGGTTGAGCTCCCTTTTGAAAAAGAAAAAGATGCTTTGCATGAAGCACTCTCAAAAATACGCGTGCCTTTCCCGTCCCCTGGCTGACCCAGGGGAAGAAAAGTCCTCTGAGAGCCATGACTTGTTCATCTTGGTTCTTTTAGAGACACAGCGAGGGGACTCCAACCACAGTCTCCCTCGTTTCCACTCACTGGGCCACACACACCCCACTTGACTGGCATCGGTTGAGCTCCCTTTTGAAAAAGAAAAAGATGCTTTGCATGAAGCACTCTCAAAAATACGCGTGCCTTTCCCGTCCCCTGGCTGACCCAGGGGAAGAAAAGTCCTCTGAGAGCCATGACTTGTTCATCTTGGTTCTTTTAGAGACACAGCGAGGGGACTCCAACCACAGTCTCCCTCGTTGCCACTCACTGGGCCACACACACCCCACTTGACTGGCATCGGTTGAGCTCCCTTTTGAAAAAGAAAAAGATGCTTTGCATGAAGCACTCTCAAAAATACGCGTGCCTTTCCCGTCCCCTGGCTGACCCAGGGGAAGAAAAGTCCTCTGAGAGCCATGACTTGTTCATCTTGGTTCTTTTAGAGACACAGCGAGGGGACTCCAACCACAGTCTCCCTCGTTTCCACTCACTGGGCCACACACACCCCACTTGACTGGCATCGGTTGAGCTCCCTTTTGAAAAAGAAAAAGATGCTTTGCATGAAGCACTCTCAAAAATACGCGTGCCTTTCCCGTCCCCTGGCTGACCCAGGGGAAGAAAAGTCCTCTGAGAGCCATGACTTGTTCATCTTGGTTCTTTTAGAGACACAGCGAGGGGACTCCAACCACAGTCTCCCTCGTTTCCACTCACTGGGCCACACACACCCCACTTGACTGGCATCGGTTGAGCTCCCTTTTGAAAAAGAAAAAGATGCTTTGCATGAAGCACTCTCAAAAATACGCGTGCCTTTCCCGTCCCCTGGCTGACCCAGGGGAAGAAAAGTCCTCTGAGAGCCATGACTTGTTCATCTTGGTTCTTTTAGAGACACAGCGAGGGGACTCCAACCACAGTCTCCCTGGTTGCCACTCACTGGGCCACACACACCCCACTTGACTGGCATCGGTTGAGCTCCCTTTTGAAAAAGAAAAAGATGCTTTGCATGAAGCACTCTCAAAAATACGCGTGCCTTTCCCGTCCCCTGGCTGACCCAGGGGAAGAAAAGTCCTCTGAGAGCCATGTCCACATTGTCAGTGGACAGACACGTGTGCTTATCTGCCAGCAGACCCACAGCAGCACTGAAGACAGGTTCCGAGAGAACGCTGGCTGCAGGACACGACAAGATCCCCAAGACGTACGTGGCGAGCTCAGGCAATTTATCAAGATTGGAAGCCAAGAATGAGCAGGGCTCAAGTTGCACATTAATGGAATCGATGTTTCCTTGCATATACTCATATATCTGTGTGTCCTCCTCTTTTTCCTTGTCCAGCTCTTTTGTTTTCGCATGAGTATATGTCCTTGTCACTTTCCCATGTGTTGTGAGTTGTTTGTGACCTTTTGGACACCTTTGAGGGTGTTTTCTAGGTGTTTTTCTGTGTTTGTGATTGCCTGCCATTGTTTCCTATGCAGTTCGAGTTCCGTTCGTCGAACGTTCGACGAACCGAACTCGAACGGGAGGTCCGTTCGGCGAACCAACCTCGAGCCGAACCGCGACCGGTTCGCTCATCTCTAGTCCTGAGGACTGGAGTTGAGAAACACTGCTCTAAACAGTCATGGGAAATATGGCAATCACATGAACAATAATGTAGGTAATCACATGTTTTACCGCATGACTCATGATATTGTATTTCTTCTTATGGCACTGTGTACTCTAGGTCATGTCATGTGATCCACCTGTAGTGCCTGCTTTCCTTGGACATGCGCACTAGCCATATTGGGGACATACAAAACTCATCACTAGATATCCCCCTTAACTCTACCAATTAATTGACAAATGGGACGGCTATGTGGCGCCCTGGACAAGCCAGGACGACACAGGTACTGCAACAACACACCCTACACCTCGGTTAGGAACATCAAGGTCAGACACAAATCCTTGTTGCCTTCCTCCAGGGGCTGATGTCCACACCGTAGAGTTCACAGTCCTGGAGGCGTGAAAAGGAAGACAGTTGAGTTTGAGGAGTTGTAGTGTGAGGAAGTGATAGTGGAGGAACTGACTGGCCGTGTCCGGGTACGTGGCCCGGGCACCTGACAGCAAGGTTGGCAGACGGTGGTGACCGTCTGCAGGAGAGGCCGATTGACGCACAACCGTGAGGACCGGGGACGGGCGGTGGCCTGCCGGTACCGAACCGGGGAGCGAAGAGAAGCCAGCACCATCCGGCAGGCTACGGACCCCGACCAGGCTAGGAGTCGCCGTAAAACCGGTCAAATCCATCAGCGACGGGAACCTCCGGGGTTTCCCAGCAGTAAAGACCCGACTGAAGGCAACCGTCCAAACCGTGAGGGAGATAAAGCTACCGCCAGAGCTAGAGCTCCCAGGGCCAGAGCCTGTGGGCAACGGAAGGGCTCCCTTAGCCAACATACCGCTGGGGAGCGGGCTATCAGTGGGAAGCCATTGGGGCCGAGAACAGAACACCGGTGCAGGGAGAGACAGTTACCGCCAACCTACCGGGAGTGACCGCCGCAGCCGTCTGTGGGACTCGTCCATCCAGCCGTTTGTTTTACCAGAGACTCCGTGTGCGTTACTGGCTGAGTAAGTACCACCGTGCCGTCTGGCACTGCGCTGCCCCGCGACCCTGCACCTGGCCAGGCCCCGCAACCCACCTTCCGACCTCCACCACCGGGCCCCGGGACCCCCAAAAACCCTCTACCCATGGAGGGGAGAAAACATCTCAGCTGCTCCCTGTCAACGCTCCCGGGATCCCCGTACAGAGCAGCGGTGGTGTCCCAACCTCACCACAAACCGTGGGTGGCGTCACGGACAATATCCCCAAACCAAACCACCCCTTTCACCCACTGGCGAGGAGCGCCCCTCGAGTCCCCGGGATCCGGCCCACCGCTCGAGCCACCGACCGAGCGAGCAGCAGCAGCAGCCGGACCCGAGCAGTGGGTGAGCGCAGCGTCCCCTCCCCGCCCGCGACAGCTATTTAAAGAAGCTTTTTAACATATGATAGACATAGGCATCTCTCTTACTACGGAGATATGCTGTAAAGGGCCTAAATCAAATAGTGGCTCTACTCATAAGTAGATAAAGCTATAGAAAAATCGAGTATAAAAACCAAACAAACAATCAATTATAAAAGAAAATTTTTATTTCAACATTTAAAATATCGTTAAAACAGAAGAGGTCACTCACAGTAGACCCAAAGGTTGCCTGAATTAAAAAATAATATATAATATTTCTTGTCAAAAAATATATATACTGTATAGTCACTGACTGTATCAACGCTATGTTGTAATAAAGCATTAATGCCACTCGGTGTCCACTAGATGGCAATATAGTTCATAAAGGAGACCATCAATTCAAGAAAAGAAAAACAGTTAGATCCATCTTCAGCAACAAGCTCTGCTCTTGTCTTAAAGGGAACCTGTCAGCAGAAATTTCGACTAAAACCTAACAGATTCCCCCTCTGCAGCTCCTGGGCTGCATTCTAGAAAGGTCCCTGTTACTATTGTGCCCCCTTTCTGACCAAAAAAAAGAGTTTATGTAGAGGTACCTTCTTGGCTTCGGATTCTCTAAATGTGTCACGGGGGCGGGCTGCCTGATGGCCGTTATTCTGCCCCCTGGTCCTGTATGCCGCCCCCATCGCCGATTTCCATACTTCTGGACGCCGCCCACTGCTCCAGCCATCCACGCGCATGCCCAGTGCCAGTCTCACGGGACTGAGCAGTGTGACCGCTGGTGACGTGTGCGCAGACAAGTGATTATGGGCGGGACTGTGACTGTTATCAGCAAGTACCCGCCCATAATCTCGTGAGCGCGCAAACCTCTCCAGCGGTCACACTGAGCTCAGTGTAGATGCTAGACTGTATGGGCTGCTTCCAGGGATGACGTCCCTTTGTCACGTGATAGTATTTTGAACACGCCCCTATCACGTGACAAAGGGACGTCATCCCTGGAAGCAGCCCATACAGTCTAGCATCTACACTGAGCTCAGTGTGACCGCTGGAGAGGTTTGCGCGCTCACGAGATTATGGGCGGGTACTTGCTGATAACAGTCACAGTCCCGCCCATAATCACTTGTCTGCGCACACGTCACCAGCGGTCACACTGCTCAGTCCCGTGAGACTGGCACTGGGCATGCGCGTGGATGGCTGGAGCAGTGGGCGGCGTCCAGAAGTATGGAAATCGGCGATGGGGGCGGCATACAGGACCAGGGGGCAGAATAACGGCCATCAGGCAGCCCGCCCCCGTGACACATTTAGAGAATCCGAAGCCAAAAAGGTACCTCTACATAAACTCTTTTTTTTGGTCAGAAAGGGGGCACAATAGTAACAGGGACCTTTCTAGAATGCAGCCCAGGAGCTGCAGAGGGGGAATCTGTTAGGTTTTAGTCGAAATTTCTGCTGACAGGTTCCCTTTAAAGGGAACCTGTCAGCAGAAATGTCCCCTAAAACCTAACAGATTCCCCCTCTGCCGCTCCTGGGCTGCATTCTATAAAGGTCCCTGTTATGATTGTGCCCACTTTCTGACCGAAAAAAAGTGTTTATAAAGTTGTACCTTTTTGGCTTCTGATTCTGTAAATCCGTCACGGGGGCGGGCTGCCTGATGGCCGTTATTCTGCCCCCTGGTCCTGTATGCCGCCCCCATCGCTGATTTCAATACTTCTGGACGCCGCCCACTGCTCCAGCCATCCCCGCGCATGCCCAGTGCCCATCTCTCGGGGATGAGCACTGTGCCCAGCGTCACGTGCACGCAGGGTTAAGATTATGGGCGGTGCTGTGATGTTTATTCCTAAGCAACCGCCCATAATCGCGGGACCGCGCTTTCGGTGTAGTCACTGCTCCGCGCTCTTCCCATCTATTTCCTGCCTCGGGGCAAGATGGGAAGGAGGCGAAGTGAGGTCAGCAGCAGCGCGCTTGTGCAGAAAGAAGCAGGCCGAGGGGGAAAGCGCGGTCCCGCGATTATGGGCGGTTGCTTAGGAATAAACATCACAGCACCGCCCATAATCTTAACCCTGCGTGCACGTCACCAGCGGTGACGCTGGGCACAGTGCTCATCCCCGAGAGATGGGCACTGGGCATGCGCGGGGATGGCTGGAGCAGTGGGCGGCGTCCAGAAGTATTGAAATCAGCGATGGGGGCGGCATACAGGACCAGGGGGCAGAATAACGGCCATCAGGCAGCCCGCCCCCGTGACGGATTTACAGAATCAGAAGCCAAAAAGGTACAACTTTATAAACACTTTTTTTCGGTCAGAAAGTGGGCACAATCATAACAGGGACCTTTATAGAATGCAGCCCAGGAGCTGCAGAGGGGGAATATGTTAGGTTTTAGGGGACATTTCTGCTGACAGGTTCCCTTTAAATACAATGATAGTGTGTCGCCCTGGGCAAGCCAGGGGACACAGATAACAACACCACTACACCCCACACTCCAGGTAGGCACACCTGCTAACCAGAAATCCTTGTTGCCTCCCTCCAGGAGTCTGTGATGCACACCAGGGGGTGGGCCAGGCGGTTGGCTCCGCCCACCAAGGAGCTCACAACTCTGGAGGCAGGAAGTTACCAGGCAGATTAGCTCAGGAGGAGCTTGAGTGAAGAGCAGAGAAAGCTCAGGGAGGAGCAGGAGTCGAGTCAGAGACATGAAGGAGTGAACAGGAGATTAGCCCAGGCAGGGGCTAGAGTAAACAACAAGAAGTGAAAGTGATGGAAAGGAAAGTGGAAAAGGAGGAAAGCAAGAAGTGGAGAGAGCGCAGAGAGTGCACAGAGCCTGAGAGCCCAGCTGTGTGTAGGGCTAGAACAGCAAGGTCAGCGACGGCGGTGACTGTCCGGAGGGGGACCGTTTGGAAGTTCCTGGAAGGACCCCGTTGGCTGTGTGCCCGGTGGTCTGGAGCAGTGTTCCGAAGGACAGTCAGCACCAGGGCAGGGGCCTCTCGGACCCCGGCAAGGCTAGGAGTCGCCCAATTTGCCGAATCCGTCAGTGAAGGGGACGCAGATCCCCCAGCAACAAAGTCCCGATTGACGGCAACAGCCCGACCATTACCGGGGAGACACCGCCACCGCCAAGGCACCAGTTTCCCCAGGGCCAGCGCCTGCGGGCAAAGTGTAGAGCTCCTCCGGCCCAGATTGCAGTCGGGGAGCGGGTAACCGGAGGGAATCCACCGCTACCATCAGTCAAACAGGTGCAAGGAAGAGAGACGTCACCGTCACCTACCGGGAGTGCAGGTGCAACCGTCTGTGGGACCGTCCTACCAGCCGTTGGTTTACCGTACAAACTGTGTCCGTGTCTCAGGCTGAGTGAGTACCACAGTGCCGCAAGGCATAGCGCTGCCCCCGCGTCCCTGCGCCCTCCAGGCCCTACACTTCACATCTCTTCACCGGGCCCCGGGATCACCAACCCCTACCCACGGAGGGGCAACACAACACCTGGCTGCTCCCATCACCATCCCCGGGACCCCCACACTGAGCAGCGGTGGTGCCATCACCACAACCGTGGGTGGCGTCACGAACTATAATCCCAACAAACACCCCCCCCTTTTCACTCACGGGCGAGGAGTGTCGCTTGAGACACCCCGGGATCCGGCCCGCAGCTCGAGCCACCAGGAGCAACTGCCGGACCCGAGCAGAAGGGGTGAGCACGGTGTGCTGACACCCTCCTCCCCGCCCGCGACAACTTGGCGTCACGAACAGGATCTTACCGCTCTGCCGTCTGGTAGAGGTGCGCCTTGTTACCGCCGGAGGTATCCGGCAGAAAAATTTCAGAAGTCGCCATCTTTGGCGCGAAAAGTTCCCGCTCGAGCGTCTTCTCGAGCAGTAGAGGCGCGAAGGCCAAAACTCCGCCCCGAGAGAGGAGGGGCCGGAAAGAGCTAAGGGGGACGGAAACAAGATGTCTGCGCCCGACGGAGCCGCTGGAAGAGCGGTGGTCGCAGCCGCAGCGGCACCCGCGGATGGGAATGGGCCTGCCCAGGTCCCGGCCGTACTGGCGGGAGGTGCCGCGGCCCCCGCGCTTGCTCAGGTCATGCCGTTTTCCTTGCCCTATGCACCCGGAGCTGCCTGGCTACCGCAGTATGACGGGAAACCGGATGCCTTGCAGGCCTTCCGGAAAAAGCTTAACCCGTTGCTAGAGCTGTACCCCCTGACTGATAAGCAACGTGCAGCGATAGTGCTGGGCCAGTTAACCGGTGCGGCGGAGCAGGAAGCGGAGACCTGGGCCGAGGGGGACCGGCTCTCTGTAGCCACCATCTTCGAGAAGCTACAGACTGCCTTCGAGACCCGGACTGAAGCTGAGCTGAGGATGCAGTTTTACCAGTGCCGGCAGCGAGCTGGGGATAGCATTCGGGACTATGCCCTACGTCTACAGACCGCCCTCCGCACGCTAAAGCGGGTGAACTCTATTAATGAGGCGGATAGCAACAAGATGTTAGTGGAGCAATTCGCACAGGGGATGAGGTCCCCTGAGGATCGTAAACAACTCCGGCTGTGGGCTCTGGAACACCCTGATGTGGACTTTGCTGTGTTAAAGGAGCGAGCTATCAAAGCACTACAGCCCCCAGCTGCTGAAGTTCTGGAACCTGTCCCGTGGCCCGTCGAGACAGCTCCTGTTGTGGCGGCCCCAGCCAAACCAACCTCCTTACTACCTGCAGCCTCGAGCAGCGCAGTGGAAGAACTGGCAGCCCAGGTCCGTCGCCTGGATGGAGACCTTGCTAAAATCCTTGCTGCACTACAATCTCTGACCAGATCTCAGCCCCCAGCGCAGATACAGCTTGCTGACAGTCCCGAAGATGTTCCCTGGATGCAGCAGAGAAGCGCTAACAACCCGCGGAGCAGACCTCCAATCTGCTACAAGTGCCGTAAGCCGGGCCATGTTTACCGACAGTGCCCGTTAAACGAGCAACCCCTGGGGCCCCGGGCCAATCCTCAGGAGTAGAACACCGTGGCCCCCCGGACTGGCGAGACCGATACGTCGGGGCCCGCCCTATCATCCCTGTGGCTGTGGACGGCATACCCGTGATGGCTCTCTTGGACACTGGATCACAGGTAACTACCATACCGTACACATTGTATCAGCGATATTGGGCCACAGACGAGCTAGCGCCTCCAGACAATAGTATAAATTTGATTGCCGCTAATGGACTTCCATTGACCCAGGTGGGGTATAAAGAGGTGGCTATGACAGTGGGGCAAGCTGAACTGCAACACCAGTGCATGATTGTGATCATGAATGAGCCTAGTGATCATAACCCGAAAATAGTGTTGGGGACCAATGTGATGGAACACTGCATGGCTGATGTGCTGAACCTTTTGCAGCAGCTAGCCGCCACGGCGGCGGGGAGCCGGCAGAGGGCTGTGCAACGTGAGATCCGCGCCCTGATGTACCGCCAGCATGTAAGCTCAACCGGAGGGGAGATTGGTGGAGTGCGAGTGATGGATGTTGCTCCATTGACTGTGCCCCCTAGAAGTGAGATGATGATCTGGTGTAGGGCAGCAGTAGGGCCTCAGGGGCATGACTACCCTGCAATGATGGAGCCCATTCCTTCTGAGCACTGGCCCACTGTAGTGGCCGCCCGAGGGGTGGTAGATGTGAAGAAAGGGAGAGTGCCTGTGAGAGTGTTAAACTGTGGGGAAGAGGAGGTTAGGCTTCCCCGGTATGCCACCATTGCCAAACTGCTCACCCTAGACCCCCACACTATCCAGGAAGCCCGTCCATCCACACTCCCACCTACCACCAGCACTTCCCCACCCCAGGGGGACACCAAGGAGTGGCACCAACAGCTACATGTGGGCACTGATGATACCCCTACACATCACAGGGCAGGGGTACACAGGGTAGTGCAGGAGTACGAACAGGTTTTCAGTAAGCACCCCCTAGACTTTGGGCAGATCAAGGGGGTCCAGCACCACATTCCCACGGGTGAACATCCCCCTATCAAAGAGAGGTACAGACCTATTCCCCCTGCACATTATCAGTGTGCCAAGGATATGTTGAAGAATATGAAGGAGGCAGGGGTTATTCGGGACAGTTGTAGTCCCTGGGCCGCTCCGTTGGTACTGGTCAAGAAGAAGGATGGTACCATGCGGATGTGTGTGGACTACCGGAAGATCAACCAGATAACCCATAAAGATGCCTATCCATTGCCTCGTATTGAAGAATCTTTGGCTGCACTGAGAACTGCAAACTACTTCTCGACCCTTGACCTCACCAGCGGATACTGGCAAGTGGCCGTGGCCCCCGAGGACCGGGAGAAGACCGCCTTCACCACCCCGATGGGGCTATGCGAATTCAATAGCATGCCGTTTGGGCTGTGCAATGCCCCCGGGACTTTCCAACGGTTGATGGAGTGCTGTCTGGGACATTTAAACTTCGAGACCGTCCTGCTGTATTTGGATGATGTGATTGTTTATTCCCAGACGTATGAGGCCCATCTGGAGCACCTGGCCGAGGTGTTCGCGTCCCTTGCCAAGTTCGGGATGAAGTTGAAGCCCTCGAAGTGCCATCTGCTGAAACCCAGGGTGCAGTATCTAGGACACGTGGTGAGTGCGGATGGTGTCGCCCCCGACCCTGAGAAGATCACTGCCATCCAGAGCTGGCCGAGACCAACCACAGTGAGGGAAGTAAGGCAGTTCCTGGGTCTGGTGGGGTACTATCGGCGCTTTATAAAGGGGTACACGAAGATGGCTGCCCCCATGCAAGATCTCCTCGTGGGACAGACCAAAGGTGGTAGACCTATTGGAGCCCCACTGTTGTGGGAGGACAAGCATGAGGAGTCCTTTGGCCAGTTGAAGGCGGCCTTGACCGGAGAAGAGGTCTTGGCGTACCCTGACTATGGGCGCCCGTTCATCCTCCACACGGACGCCAGTAACGTGGGGCTAGGAGCGGTCTTGTCCCAGGTCCAGGATGGGAAGGAGAAGGTGATTGCCTACGCCAGCCGAAAACTCCGGCCGACCGAGAGGAACCCTGAGAACTATAGCTCCTTCAAGCTCGAGCTATTGGCGTTGGTGTGGGCTATCACAGAGCGGTTCCGCCACTACCTGGCGGCGGCAAAATTCACCGCGTTTACGGACAACAATCCGCTAACTCACCTGGACACGGCCAAGTTGGGCGCGCTGGAGCAGCGGTGCGTAGCCCGGTTAGCCAACTATGATTTCACCATAAAGTACCGAGCTGGTCGTGTCAACATCAATGCAGATGCACTCTCCCGGATGCCCCATTTGTCAGAAGAGGGGTGTGAGGATGACGACCTCGAGGAGATTGAGTTGCCTGCGTTTCACCAGCCGCCTACTGAGAGGGTACAAGTATGTCAGCAACGGGCGGACCTGGACCCGTGGCCCAGTCAAGAGTGGCAGGACGCCCAGGACCAAGCACCGGCTGTCCGCCTTGTCAAGACCCTGGTGGAACAAGGTGCTATGGGAATGGACCCTGCCGCTCCAGCCGAAGCCCAACGCTTGTGGAAAGAACGAAAACGGCTCTACCTACACCAAGGGAGGCTGTACCGTGAGCTGATCAACCCAAAGACCCATGAGAAAATATGCCAGTTGATCGTTCCTCAAGCTGAGGTTGCTACCGTCCTGCGGGCATACCATGATGGTGCTGGCCACTTCGGGTGGAAGAAGCTGGAGATGCTGTTGAGGGAGCGGTTCTATTGGGGTGGGATGCGTGAATCGGTGGAAGCCTGGTGCCGAGAGTGCGGTCCTTGTACACTAAGGAGAAAGGACGAGACTAGCCAGAGGGCACCGTTACATCCCATAGTCACCCATCAGCCGCTGGAGCTGGTCGCCCTGGACCATGTCAAACTCACCCCTAGCCGAAGTGGGTACACCTACGCGTTGACCATGGTAGACCACTACTCAAGATTCATGGTGGTAGTCCCCGTTAAGGACTTGACTGGTCGAACCGCTGCCCGAGCGTTCCAGGCCTATTTTTGCCGACCCCATGGGTACCCCGAGAAGGTGCTGACTGACCAAGGCCCGGCTTTTGAAGCAGAAGTGTTTCACGAATTCTGCCAGTTGTACGGCTGCAAGAAGATCCGGACCACTCCGTACCACGCCCAAACCAACGGCATGTGCGAGAAAATGAATCACTTGGTCCTGGGGCTCCTCAAGACGCTACCGCTGGAAGAACGGAACATGTGGCCGGAAAAGTTACCCGACTTGGTCGACATGTACAATAATATCCCATCCAGCTCGACGAAGTGCACCCCAGCGTATCTGATGAGGGCCCGGCCTGGCCGCCTGCCGGTGGATCTGGAGATGGGGTTGGAGGCTCCGGAAGCACTCCCTTCAACGGCAGAGTGGGAAAGTCGGAGGAGGGCCCAGTACCGGCAAATCCAGGAGTATGTGGAGAAAAACCTCAGTCGAAGTCGAGAACAGCAAGAGCACCGGTTCAACCAGAAGGCGCCTGCAGGTCCTTTCCAGCCAGGAGATGTGGTGCTGAAACGAAAGAGAAAAGCCCACAAACTGGATGACCAGTGGGAGCAAGTCCCTTACGTCGTACAACCCACCGAGTGGGACAATGGGAAGACCTACCAGATCAGTCGTGACCAAGGGGGCACCCTGGCCACAGTTTCTCGGGACCATCTAAAGAAATGCCCCCCAGCGTTAAAAGCAGAGGCTGAAGTACCGGTTCCTCCACCAGTGGAAAAGGCAGCAGAGGTAATCCACACTGTAATGGGTGACTTCCCAGCAAACTGGCCTACACAGAACGGCGCGGTGATACTTCCAGTGATACTGTTCCCACAACCCGTGGATGAAGAAGTAGTGGAAGCGGTTAACCGTGAGCCAGAACCAGTGCCAGTGCCCAGGGATGAACCTGTACCCAGCCCCCCTGCACCTCCGCCTGCCCCACACTATAGCAGGGAGGAGGAACCGATTGTTCCCTCTACCCCACTGTCTAGCACCACTGACACCGGGCCCCGAAGGTCCACCCGTTCCAACCTAGGTAGACCCCCACTTAGGTACAGGGAGACCGTTCTATGAGTAAGAGGGGCCCGCAAATGTAAAAGAGTGTTGTGTGTTTGTTTGAAAGTTTGTTGAAAGTTTTGAAAAATGAAAAACACTGATTGAACCGAGTTTTCACCTGATTGTCAGCTGTGATTAGCAACCGGCAGGAGCCGGCACCGTTGTCCCCGTGGGGACCGTTAAAAGTTTAAAAATGCATGGGAACTAGCCATGGACAAGCCCGTGAACTCTGCAGGGCAACCACAAACGTTAGTGGCTTGTAAATATGTTGGGTACCGTTACCGTTTCCGCAATGCCGCCTCCGGAGAGGCAGGTTGGAGGGAGGGCCCTGAGCAGAGCAGGCCAGGGCCCAGCCACCAAAGGGACCGGTGGCTACCCTCTGGAGGGCAAGGACAGATCCCGCTCGGGTGACTTGTGCTGGACTATGGGTCAAGGGGTGCTGCCTGGGTTTTAGGGGCAGCATCAGGGCCAGGTTGCTTGGGTGGGAGAGAGCGGAAACCGTGACCGTACACCGTTGAAACGTTAAAAGTAAAATGTGCCTCCCGTCTTGGGAAGAGTTGATTAAAAATGTTATGCTTATGTTTTGTTTAACCCTGTTACCCCCTTTTACAGAAAAATAAAACCGGTGTAGGACGGCAGCCCGCGGACGGTCTGCATTTTGCTAAGGGGGAATGTGTCGCCCTGGGCAAGCCAGGGGACACAGATAACAACACCACTACACCCCACACTCCAGGTAGGCACACCTGCTAACCAGAAATCCTTGTTGCCTCCCTCCAGGAGTCTGTGATGCACACCAGGGGGTGGGCCAGGCGGTTGGCTCCGCCCACCAAGGAGCTCACAACTCTGAAGGCAGGAAGTTACCAGGCAGATTAGCTCAGGAGGAGCTTGAGTGAAGAGCAGAGAAAGCTCAGGGAGGAGCAGGAGTCGAGTCAGAGACATGAAGGAATGAACAGGAGATTAGCCCAGGCAGGGGCTAGAGTAAACAACAAGAAGTGAAAGTGATGGAAAGGAAAGTGGAAAAGGAGGAAAGCAAGAAGTGGAGAGAGCGCAGAGAGTGCACAGAGCCTGAGAGCCCAGCTGTGTGTAGGGCTAGAACAGCAAGGTCAGCGACGGCGGTGACTGTCCGGAGGGGGACCGTTTGGAAGTTCCTGGAAGGACCCCGTTGGCTGTGTGCCCGGTGGTCTGGAGCAGTGTTCCGAAGGACAGTCAGCACCAGGGCAGGGGCCTCTCGGACCCCGGCAAGGCTAGGAGTCGCCCAATTTGCCGAATCCGTCAGTGAAGGGGACGCAGATCCCCCAGCAACAAAGTCCCGATTGACGGCAACAGCCCGACCATTACCGGGGAGACACCGCCACCGCCAAGGCACCAGTTTCCCCAGGGCCAGCGCCTGCGGGCAAAGTGTAGAGCTCCTCCGGCCCAGATTGCAGTCGGGGAGCGGGTAACCGGAGGGAATCCACCGCTACCATCAGTCAAACAGGTGCAAGGAAGAGAGACGTCACCGTCACCTACCGGGAGTGCAGGTGCAACCGTCTGTGGGACCGTCCTACCAGCCGTTGGTTTACCGTACAAACTGTGTCCGTGTCTCAGGCTGAGTGAGTACCACAGTGCCGCAAGGCATAGCGCTGCCCCCGCGTCCCTGCGCCCTCCAGGCCCTACACTTCACATCTCTTCACCGGGCCCCGGGATCACCAACCCCTACCCACGGAGGGGCAACACAACACCTGGCTGCTCCCATCACCATCCCCGGGACCCCCACACTGAGCAGCGGTGGTGCCATCACCACAACCGTGGGTGGCGTCACGAACTATAATCCCAACAAACACCCCCCCCCTTTTCACTCACGGGCGAGGAGTGTCGCTTGAGACACCCCGGGATCCGGCCCGCAGCTCGAGCCACCAGGAGCAACTGCCGGACCCGAGCAGAAGGGGTGAGCGCGGTGTGCTGACACCCTCCTCCCCGCCCGCGACAATAGCTGAAGAATGGTCTGGTGGCAATGTAGACAACACCATCAAAAGGCCTTCACGAGAGGCAACATCAGGCTGCTTGTGCTACTGTGAGCTGCCTGTTTGGTTGTGCCTAGAGTGTATGGGCTACTTCCAGGTTAGTGGGCATGACCAGCTTGGTTGGTGGCGTGGCAATGTTTCCTCCCCCCCATTTGGGGGTCTTACCCCCAGACCCCACTTGTATTATAAACAACTCCATGACCACGTAGACTTAAAATAATGTTTATTCTATCTGTAAACGTTGGGCTGCCTTTCGAACACACCCCTATCACGTGCCAGAAATGACATCATACCTAGCATCTACTCTGCCTGCATGGCCAAACTATGCTACTATGGCTGCAGCATCTCCACACTTGTCTCCCATTGTGCACATGTGACACGTGTTTGGTCCGTAATTGCACAGGAGCTACCAGCAGCTGATCTTAATGGCCAAGAGCATTTAGCGTGGTTGAACATTCCTCAACCACTATTAACCTCTTTGATAGCATACCAAGGCATGTAAATGTCCGGCAATCAGCACTCATACTTGATACTGAATACATTGAGATGTTTTGAAAATGAGGTTTCTATTTTTTTCCACATTGCTTATAAGCACCATGTCTACCAACTTTTCCTTCTTCATGTTAGGGTATGTGCGCACGCTGCATTTTTTTCTTGCGTTTTGGTTGCGTTTTAAAAAGCAGCGTGTCAATGACAAAATGCATGCGTTTTGCTTCCCCAGCAAAGTCTATGAGAAGGCAGAATTTCTATCTGCACGTTGCTTTTTTTTCAGCAGTGTTTTGTTTGACAAATATTTGTCAAAATTGTTGAATAAAAAAAGCAGCATGTCTCTTCTTCATTGCGTTTTGAGAACATTTTCCACCCATTGAAATGAATAAGATGTGTCAAAACGAAACCAAAATGTTTACCTCTGCGTTTGCACTACATTTTGGTTGCATTTTGCATCCGTTCTTGTCAACAAAAACGCAGGTATCTCGTTCTCTCTGTCAGTCTCTTCCTCTCCCCCCCCATCTCCCTCCTTCATACTCACCAATCACCGGCGCGGCGGTCACACTGCTCCTGCGGCTTCTCCTGCTTCTGAAAGTGCCTGACACTCATTAGGCTCCTCTTATTCACTTCACCCACTCATGAGGCTCATCTCATATTCACTGCTTCCCCCACCCACAGGCGCCTATGATTGGTTGTAGTCAGACACGCCCCCATGCTGAGTGAGCGCTGTCAGACTGCAACCAATCACAGCCACTGGTGGGCGAGTCTATATTGTGCAGTAAAATAAATAATTTAAAAAAAAAACGATGTGTGGTCCCCCCAATTGATACCAGCCAAGATAAAGCCTCACAGCTTCTTGCTGGTATTCTCAGACTGGGGTGGCCTATCGGTTTTAGGCTGCTCCCCAGCCTAAAAGTATCAGCCAGCAGCCGCCCGGAATTGCTGCATTCATTAGATGCGTCAGTCCCGGGACCTTACCCGGCTCACCCTGATTACCCTGATGCGGTGGCAATCGGAGTAATAAGGAGTTAATGGCAGCCCATAGCTACCACTAAGTCCTAGGTTAATCATGACAGGCATCTATGAGACACCCCCATGATTAATCTGTAAGTGAAAGTAAATAAACACATACACCTAAAAAATCCTTTATTTGGAATAAAAGACAAAAAAAAACAAAACACCCTCTTTCATCACTTTATTAACCCCCAAACACCCTTCCAGGTGGGACGTAATTCACACGAGGTCCCACGACGCTTCCAGCTTTGCTACATCGGAAGCTCACAGCGAGTGGCCATAGAGCACAAATGCTCCACGCAGCAACTGAAGTGAGTCGCGCTATCAGCGGTGACATCACTCAGGTTACCTGTGGCCACAGCTAGAGTCCTCCACCTGTGACAGCAAGTCGCCCAAGTGACTGAAGTGAGCCGCGCGATCAGTGGGACGTCACTCAGGTGATTTGCGGTCACACCTGTCACCGCAAATCAGGCCGCGACACAGAGACAGAGCCGCGCGATGACAATGAGCTCGGGTGAAGCTCTGATGTCACAGCTGCGGGCACCGCACTACTGCCTGTGTCATGGCACTGACCTCAGAGGTTCACCCGAGTTCATTCTCATCGCGCGGCTCTGTCTCTATTCTAGCTATCAAATCCTATTCTATCATATTTTATTTCCCCTTTAAAAACGCACTGTCCAAAACGCAACCCAAACGCAGGGAAAACGCATGCATTTTTACAGCGTTTGTTTATTGTCAAATGCAGTGTTTACATTTGTCATGAGTCTGCCAGAGGGTGCATTTTTGTCGTCAAACCAGAACGCAGCGTGCGGACTAAATTCAACATCACATTGTTGCAGTACATAATGAAAAACGCAGTCTCTTATATGTGCGCCCTGTGGATGGGCTTCACAGGAGTGCCAAAATGTCAGCGGCAGGCAGCTACCAAGACAAACAAAGGAGCCGATGTGTGCAAGCCCCACAACTACACCATTTATACGCCATTGTTAACAAGTGTTTAAATAGTTAAAAGCAGCAATGGAAATTCAGCTTCTGCCACCGCTGTTCAGACATTTGTCAGCTATTTACTTATCCCACATCTACCACGTGTTGTGGCAGACTAAACCATAAAGAGGAATTATATTTTCCCCATAAAATTCACAGAAACAAAGGACAACAATGTTTACCGGCCCAGGCCATAGGAACAAATGCACAGACAGACACAGAATAAACTTTACACGAGCCAATCCATCGTGCGATTTCTTTGGCAAAGTCTTTTTTTTTTTTCTTTGTTTGTATCGCTGATAGGTAGTTGTCCATGCGTCACACGTTCAGTGTTGTTAAACGACCCCAAAGCGCTCATCGATATATTGATTGGCCATGGCGGACGTCCAAAAGGCTTCACACATGTTTTTCTTTGGTCAATCTGTCTTTTGCATGGGCGTAATTAGGCAAACTATACACCCCTCCGTGACGTTGTCTGGATTGTTGCACGCCCTGAATTCTTCTGACATGCTCAATCCAGTTCTGCTAATGTGGTTGATTGGTTAAATCCCATATATATTGTTTCTCTTCTGCGTCCGTTTTTGTTGCCTCGTGTGTCCTTAGCATCAGTCTTGTTTTTTGTTTGTGGTCTGGTTTATGTCGATTTCAGAGTATCTATCTTCAAAAGGTGGGTTAGTTTTGTTTTTTTATGGTTTTTTTATTGTGTTATTTAGCCGTTCACAATGTGTCTCTTACGTTTTGTTTTTTTTTTTGTATGTTTTATCGTGTATTATGTCTTTTGCAACATAATAAGGTTTTGGTTTTTTTGTTAATTTTTGTTTTTTTCCTTTACAAAAACAAAAAGATTACATGTTTCTTATAGCAGTGTAAAATAAAATGTTCTCATATATTCCTGCACAGATGACGGCTCATCAAAACGAATTATTTTTGCGTGATTTCATTGAAAAATATCGCACATTAACCTGTCTTTGGAAAATTAAATCGCCTGAATATAGTAACAAACGCATCAAACAAGCAGCTTATGCGGATCTGATTAGTATCTATAAAAAACAATTTCCTAATGAGCCTGTGGATGTAAATCTTATCAAGAAAAAAATACAAGGAATACGCACTGTATATAAAAAGGAACTCAATAAAGTCGAGGAGTCACGACGATCAGGGGCTGCCACTGCCGATCTTTATGTCCCACGGCTGTGGTATTTTGATTTACTTGACTTCACAAGAGATCAAGAGATTCCAAGGTCAACAACAAGTATGCTTTCCATTCAGGAGTCACAAAATGGGGCGATTGGCAGCGAACAAACAAATGTAAGAAAAATTAGGACTAATGCACTAAAAAACACTGTGCATGACGCCAAGGCTGAATGTTGACACATCATGACTACAGATCCGTATTTTATAACAGTAATAACCAATCAAAACGCATCTGCTACAACCAATCCGATTAGATTAGGCGTGATTATTTAAAACCACAAATACGCCCTGAAGGTTTAATGACGTCACAAACAACTACGAGGATGGCCGATTACACGGTGTCACACTTTGCAATGTGTCGTTCATGAAGACTAAAATGAACGATTTTATGGAATTAAACGATGAGTACACGATGGCCGAATTTCAAACGATTAGGCATCGGTTGGACTCGCAAGGAGCTGTCACATGAGAAGATGTCGATACGAATGACGGAAGTGCGTCACAAAATCCGTGACCCCAACGATGCATCGCACAATAGATCAACTCGTGTAAAGCAGCCTTAAGCCACTAAGGCTACATGCGCACGCTGCTTTTTTTTCCTGCTTTTTTGCTGCTTTTTTGGCTGCAGTTTATTTGTCAGAACTTTCTGACATTTGACTTCCCAGCAAAGTCTATGAGAAGTCAGATTTGTCATGCGCACATTGCAGTTTATTTGTCAGCGTTTTATTTGTCAAAGGTTTGTGACAAATAAAATGCAGCATGTTCATTCTTCCTGCGTTTTTGTCAACATTTGTCACAAAAATGCAGCAAAAACGCACCAAAAACGCACCTAAAATTACATGCGTTTTTTGTGACATTTCCAGGCTCTCTCTGACAAGGTGCAGTTTTGGCTGCAGTTTGTGAACACGAAAAAGAAGCCGCGTGCGCATGTAGCCTTACAGATGGAGGCAACAGGGGCAAAACACGGATGGAGCAACCACCCACACACCACCAGTCCATGGAGGAGGTGACTGCTTAGTATTAAAATTCCACACAAATGGCTTGTATAGGGCACCGTTCACACATGTAGGTGCACAGTGTCTGGCTTACAGCCTATTGATGACGCCCATACTATTAGATTAGGTGGGCTGCCCAGCACTATATAAGTGCACCACACAGGAATGGAGACCCTAGTTTACAAGGCCTACATTAATGGGCCTGGCTGCATCCTGTGTAAAGATATGATAAGTGCAAAAAATATATTATCTATCTATATATGAGGTATTAGTTGATATTGTGGCCAGAATACAGAAGCCCACAACCCAACGTCAGGGGTCCTCATGTATTGTGGGTCCCTAACTAAATGTAAAAGCTAAACCACAGAGAGGAATTTGTGCATTTGTTCCTATGGCCTGGGCAGGTGAACAGCCCAGATACTGAGGCCTCTCTGCACACCGGCTCCCCAGCAATGGCGTGCCTATAGTGGAGTATGGTGGCTCATAGGCAATGCATCTTGTCATATTTGCGAGGCTTGTTAGAGAAGCAGATATTTACTTTTACAGTAGCTGCACACGCAGTGTTAGGGCTCCGTCACATGAGTGTAGCGTATAACAAGGTTGCGTGCTAGCTGATGGTTTATTGGACAGGCCTCTGTCCACTCTTATACTATGCCGCCGGCTGATCAGACATTTTATTTTTCTTGTGCCTATTTGTAATGAGAAAATAGGCACAAGAAAGCGCAGTTTGATCAGAGTGTAATTTCCATAATCAATCCGATTGTCTCTCATGAGAGCATCTACGCTTGTGGACAACGGCCATAGGACTTCTCACACAAGTGTGAAACATCGGACTGCACACCGATGTCATCCAAGTGCAGGCCAATTTACGTGGCCTCAGATAATGGAGAAATTATACTCTCCATCTTGTCCTCACTTGTGCTCTGATCCTGATACACAAAAGAATCGGATCACAGTAAATGCCACTCACATTACACTCTGATCAGAATCTGAGCCCAGTGTCATTAATATAATCGGGCCGATTCTCTCGTGAGAATACATATGCTTGTGCAACCACAGCTGGAGGCCACGTGCACTAGTGTGATGACTATTTTAAAAATTTTGCAAAACGAAAATGAAACCCCTTACATTCGAGGAACAATTGCATTCAAATGACATTAGTATCATCAAATTTGTAAAATATTCAAAAAAGTTCCTCTTTTTCACTTCAAAATTTTCAAAAAAAACAATTTTTCGTGTTTTAATTTTTTGAAGATTCTGGAATGATTTAGAATATTCAGGAATAATTTAGAACATCTAGAATAAGAATAATCTAGTGAAAAAATTACATTTTTAATTGTTACCCATTAAAAATTTATATTTAACGTTTTCTTTAAAAGTTAGATCTAGTCTTACAAACGTGCTATAAGAAGAGCTGAAAGAATTCAAAATTGAAAAATAAAGTGCTTGCAACCATTGCTGAACAAGGTCATGATGTACCGGTTCCAAGTCAGTCGGTGTCTGGAGACGAATAATCTCAGGACAGAAAATGAAAACCAAAATTTTTGAAAAACTTCAAAGCAAAGATCCCTATTGTCTCCACTTCGATGGTAAAAGAATCCAAGGGGAAGAGTATCAAGTAGTTCTGCTGAAAATTACCACAACCGAAATCAAACTCGGTATTCTGAAATGTGAGAATGGTTCTGCCACGGCTATTCACAAGGAACTACATCAGCTAATTGATGAATACGACGCTTGGGAAAATATTCGCATGATAATCTGCGACACGGCAGCAGTAAATACTGGTCGTTTGAACGGGATTGTAACGCTGATACAGGATGATGCCTTGAGAAAGGGCTTTCAGAAGTCACAATACATTGGCTGTCAACACCATGTACTCGACCTCCTACTGAAGCACGTCATGAATTTCCTTATTCCAGAGTCAACGAAGAAACCAGAACTCAATTATTTCTTCATTGACAAATTAACAGAAAACTATGCCTCACTTCAGATTAATTACCACCAAGTTGCAACAGATGATGTCAACACAGGCGAGAATCCTGGATGGCGAGATGTGTGGCGCCCTGGACAAGCCAGGACGTCACAAGCACTACACCAACACACCCCACACTCCCGGTCAGGCACACCAAAGTCAGACAAAAACCCTTGTTGCCTTCCTCCAGGGGCTGATGTTCACACCAGGGGGTGGGCCAGGCGGTTGGTCCCGCCCACCGAGGAGTTCACAGCCCTGGAGGCGGGAAAAAGCAGGCAGAGGAGTTGAGGAGTGGAGAGATGAGTTTTGAAGTGAAAGTGAGAGGAGTGAAGTGGTAGAGGAGCAGACAGTGGTCCGGGTGTGTGGCCCGGACGGAACAGCAAGGTTGGCAGACGGTGGTGACCGTCTGCAGGAGAGGCCTATTGGAGCTAGCCGTAAGGACCGTGAATGGGCGGTGGCCCGGCGGTACCGGACCGGTACGCAAAGAGAAGCCAGCACCATCCGGCAGGGGCTTACGGACCCCGACAAGGCTAGGAGTCGCCGTAAATTTGTCAAATCCATTAGCGAAGGGAACCTCCTGGGTTTCCCAGCAGCCAAGTCCCAACAGAAGGAAACAGTCCAACCGAGAGAGGGAAACACAGTCACCGCCAAGGCTAAATTTCTCAGGGCCAGAGCCCGCGGGCAAAAGGGGCTCCTTTGGCACATATCCAAGCTGGGGAGCGGGTTACCGGTGGGAACCCATTGGAACCGTACACACTACACAGGTGCAGGGAAAGGCAGTCACCATCAACCTGCCGGGAGGAGAAACACCGCAGCCGTCTGTGGGACCCGTCCATCCAGCCGTTTGTTTTACCGGAGACTCTGTGTACATCATTGGCTGAGTGAGTACCACCGTGCCGTGCGGCACAGCACTGCCCCCGCGACCCTGCACCGCGCCAGGCCCCGTAACCCGCCTGCAATCCACCCCTACCCCCTCACCGGGCCCCGGGACAACCAACCCCCTACCCACGGAGGGGAGAACTAACATCCAGGCTGCTCCCTGTCATCGCTCCCGGGATCCCCGTCCAGAGCAGCGGTGGTGTCACCAATCTCACCACAACCGTGGGTGGCGTCACGGACAATATCAAATCCCCACAATCAAATCCCCCTTTTCACTCACGGGCGAGGAACGCCGCTCGAGTCCCCGGGATACGGCCCACCGCTCGAGCCACCACCGAGCAGCAGCTGGACCCGAGCAGTGGGAGAGCGCAGCGTCCCCTCCTCCGCCCGCGACAGATGATTTCAAGTTCTTATATGAACTATGTCAGGCATATCGTTATTACAAAACATCACGTTGGCCTCGAATCAGTTGGAAGAAACTCCCAAACCTGCACATGGCAAGATGGAACTCGCGAGCTGTATATGCTGTTACAGCATTTTTTCTGATACCAGGGTGGCGCCGCGTCCTCGGTATAGCATGCGACTTCATCTGCTATGAATGGGAAAATGCCTGGTTCCAGTGGCAACACTACAACGAAGCGTCCTTCAATGAACTGTTAACCTCACTCACCAAGACAAAGTGCAAGAAGGCAATTAAGTGTTTGAAGGCGCAATGGTTGGTCGAGGAGTCATTAATTGACATTCCCAGATCTAACCAAAATGCCAAACATGCTGTAAAACTGATGGGGGAACTACATGCGTAATCGAAAAAAACTGAATTTTTGAATCTAAAATTCATAGGAAAAATAATTTTTAAACACTTCTTTTGTACATATTGTACTTAGAATTAACTGTTTTATACCGTATTTGTTAAAAAATGAATAATAAAAGTTGCTTAGTTATTACTATTATCGTTTCAATAATGTAAAATTGCATGTCCTTTTTTGGGGGGAAAAAATAATTTTTGCCTTATTTCATTTGAATGAAAGGGGGAACTTTTTTAAAAAACAAAAAAAAGCAATACTTATTCTTAAATTACCCATAAAAGTTCCTCCATTGCACATGGTTTCATAAAAATTTTTTTTTTTTCATTACACTAACGTGCATACGTTCAGTATTTACCTCAGTATGTGTAAGCCAAAACCAGGAGTGGAACAATCAGAGGAAAAGTATAATAGAAGCACGTCACCACTGCTGCATTTATTACCCACTCCTGGCATTGGCTTACAAATACTGAGGTAAAAAACCCTGACCCAATACTCCGTGTGTGCACGTGGTCTTAGAGAAATCTCTCTAAGGGTATGTGCACATGGCATTAAAGGGAACCTGTCACAAGGGTTTTGCTCCCCCATCTGAGAGTAGCATAATGTAAAGACAGAGGCCCTGATTCCAGCGATGTGTCACTTACTGAGCTGTTTGCTGTCATTTTGATAAAACCAATGTTTTCTGTGCTGCAATCTAGCAGTTATACAGAGCTCATGAATATGCTGGACTACCTGCAGCACACCAAGTAGTCCTCTAATGATAATCTCCTGCTGATTAAACAGTGATTTAATCAAAACTACACTAAACAGCCCAGTTAGTTACACGTCGCTGGAATCTGGATCTCTGCTCCATTATACTGCACTCAGATTAGGTGGGAAAAGCCTGGTGACAGATTCCCTTTAATTAGACACCGGCACATAAAGTTTTCTCAGGCGAAGCCGCTTCAGGAAAAGATCAGCGGTTTTGTTGTGGCTACGCCGGGGGCAGAGTTCACTCTATACTGTTAGATATATGGAGTGGGCACCATCTGATGCAGGTCATGTCTTAACCAGGGCTGTGGAGTCGGTAAGCCAAAACTTCGACTCCGACTCTACAATTTCCCTTGCACCGACTCCGACTCCAACATATACAGTATTGCTTATAGTTAAGTGAAAAATTTATTGACGTACATGAACATGTGTATGTGAACATCAGACATTTAATAATTTTTATGATACAATAATCAAGGTATTTGGATAGAACATAAAGTATATTTATTGGATACAACTTTAGAACATAAAAAACTGTAATAAATTGTAAATATGTAATACACTATGTAATATACAATATATTACATATATATCTTGTGTGTATGTGTATATATATATATATATAGATATATATATAAAAAAAACTTCTCACCCCCTGTGGGTGGTTATTTGTCCTTCCTCATTCTCGGGTCCTCTACCAGAGGCTTGGGAGTTTGAGGGTTCTGCGCAGGATCTTAGTTGTTCCCAGCACTGCGCTTTTCTGGACAGAGAGCTCAGATGTTGCTCCTGGAATCTGTTGCAGCCATTTTTCCAACTTAGGGGTCACCTTCACTTTCCACATCTTCTCCAGTTGTTCTTTAAGGCCCTAGTATTTCTCCAGCTTCTCATATTCCTTCTTTCTGATGTTACTGTCAGGCCCTGGTATTTCTCCAGCTTCTCATATTCCTTCTTTCTGATGTTACTGTCAGGCCCTGGTATTTCTCCAGCTTCTCATATTCCTTCTTTCTGATGTTACTGTCAGGCCCTGGTATTTCTCCAGCTTCTCATATTCCTTCTTTCTGATGTTACTGTCATTAGGCACGGCCACATCTATTATCATTGCTGTCTTCTGACCCTTGTCTACTATCACGATATCTGGTTGGTTAGCTACCACTTGCTTATCTGTCTGGATCTTGAAGTCCCACAGGATTTTAGCCCTTTCATTCTCCACCACTTTTTCTGGGGTCTCCCACCTTGACGTAGGGGGACTTAGCCCATACACTGTACAGATATTCCTGTATACAATTCCTGCTACTTGGTTGTGGCGTTCGGTGTACGCTGTTCCTGCTTGCATTTTGCATCCTGCCACTATATGTTGGATTGTTTCCGTGGTTTCTTTACATAGTCTACACCTTGGGTCTTGTCTTGTGTGGTAGATCCCTGCTTCTATGGATCTGGTACTTAGCGCCTGCTCTTGTGCTGCTATGATTAGTGCCTCTGTGCTGTCCTGGAGTCCAGCTTTCTCCAGCCATTGGTAGGATTTCTTCATGTCAGCCACCTCCATTATCTGTCTATGGTACATCCCATCCCTGTCTATGGTACATATATATATATATATATATATATATATATATATATATATATATATATATTACATATTGTATTATATATTTACAATGTATTAGTTTTTTGTGTTCTAAAGGTGCATTCCAATAAATATATTTTATGTTCTATCTAAATATCTTGATTATTGTATCATAAAAATTATTCAATGTCTGATGTTCACATAGTACTACAATACATTTTTCACTTAAATATAAGCAATATACTAAATGTTATTATTTAGTATGTTTTTGTTGAAAACTTTTTTTTGCCACTTACATAGTTTATTATATAGTGTTATATATAACACTATGTAATAGACTATGTAAGTGGCAAAAAACATTTTTCAACAACAACATACTAAATAACATTTGTGCAGTCTATGAATTTGTTGTAAGAAATAGAATTGCCTCCATCAGATCCTCCTTCGCGGATGACCTCAAATCTGACCTAATAATTTTAAGGCTGGAGAACAACCTCTCTACAGTAACTTGGGTTGGAGGCAAAGCCGTAACCACATGGGCAACATCTCTAACAATTTCCGGGTGTAAAGGAATTGCCTCATGCACAGTCAGTTTTGATCAACGGTTGAATTTTTCTATTTCTTTGAGAGCAAGGGAAAAATTTTACTGAAATCTGGTCAATCTGCTGCTATAGGAGACTGAGTGAAATCTCTTTCCTTGCGGCAACGCTTTGCTTGCTCCATGTCATTCAAATACTTGTCAAAGTTAAACTCCTCATCTGATGAGGATGAAGATATGGCAGCAGTAGCACTGTCAGGCCTCAAGTCCTTTTTTGCCCGGCAGTCCTGTAACCGCTCATCCTAACTGTTACCTCACTCAAAGCTTCTTTTCCTTTAGTAAGCTGTTGATCATCAAGCAGTATACGATGACTTGGGTCCACATAAACAGCTGCCAGAAGAATTTTATTTTCCAATAGCTGTGTCTCTCTCTGTTTCATTGAAGCAGAAATGCCATCTGTGATTAAACCTCCTCTTTGGGACAGGCAAAATAGCAAGTTCTTCCACTCCCTTATAAAAATGCCAGGAGTTAAATCCTCAGCTTGTAATTTTTTAGTCACGGTAAATGGGGGATTAAGCAATTCCTTCAATTCAGCCACCTGTGTCCATTGACCTTCATTTGTTACTTGAGGGTTCACCATATCTATAAGAAATGATTTTAGTTCAAGCAATCGCTCAGTCATTAAATAAGTGCTGCCTCACCGAGTGGCTTGATCAACAATTGCCCCTTGCGAAAAGCCGGATGTGTGAAATCGGGATCCCTCTTGCAGACGGTCTCTTATTACCAGCTGTAGCGTGTGCACAACACAGCGCATGTGATGAATATGAAAGTGTTTTGAAGCAGCTTCAACAAGATCATCTAATCCTAAAGTAACATTTTGCTGTTCTTCTGTTGTAATATCTGTTTGTTCCTCAGTTACATGAGCAGCGCTGTGGCTCAATCTCTAACATACTAAATCCATAATTTTCTTCTAGCTGTTGTTCATTACTCTCATTCATCAGTTTAATAGTACTTATCATGTTTGAAGCATTGTCTGTTACAATGGCAAGAACCTGTTCTTTTTTGAGTTTGTAGTCTTGCAGAACCTTTTCCACTAAGGCCTGAAGAAACTGGCTGATGTGATGAGCTTTAGTATCTTTTACTGCCAGTGTCTTGCTAACAATTTCTTTCTTGTTACAAACATATCGAACATTGATGGCATAATATTTCAGTGAAATGCAGTGACTCTGGCATACAGCAAAGGCAATGGGTGACAAGATAGGACATTCAGACACATCGTTTTGTGAGGATCCTCACAAAGAATGAGCATGTCAGTTTGTGTGGTGTTTTTCTAATCTGCTGTTGCTATTGAAAGTATTATTTATGAGCTCAAAAACCTTTCAGGTGATGCGGGTTTTTAAAAAGCTGATCTGCTTTTGCAGCTGACAAATGTCTCCTCAAAAAAACCAGCAAAAACGCTGTGTAAGAATGCAGCCTTAGATCAGGAATAGAACAGCCATTTATAGGACATTTCATAACTTTCCCAAATTCCTATGAAAAAATATTCAGAACATTCTGCATTGCACTACTGTCCCCAATTTATTATAGATTTTAGGAGTCGGAGTCGGTGCATTTGATACTGACTCCGACTCCACCAAAATGAGTTCCGACTCTGACTTCACGACTCCGACTCCACAGCCCTGGTCTTAACTACTTCTCAGTTTCTAAACCCTGAAGCAGAGAAAAGTGACATAAAGAACATGTGCGCAGCAATGTTATTTTGACATCACCATGCATTGTTAATGTTATGTTGCGTTTCTTCCAGGCAGTTTCCACCTGAAAAATATATGTGCGCTTGCCCCTCACCTGTATATAAAACCTGTGAGGTTAATGTCAGTTATGCTCTCAAACAGGTCACCAAAGTTGTCCTCTGCCTAAGCCTCACATGAAGAACATATCTGGGGATATTACATCTCTGCATGAGAACCCGATACTTCACTACAAGAAAAATTCAACTGTGTAGAGATGGGAACCATTAACGCAAAAATAATTTTTGTAAAAAGTTTCCTCTCTTGCTGTTTATCTCACAATCTTATACTTGCCTTTACCTATTGAAGACAATTACACACATTGTGCCTTACTGAAGCTGGGAAAATGATAGTTACAGGAGGATCATTTGTTGAAGGGCTCAATCAGGTCAACCCATTGTAACCAGGGATAAAAAAAAAATAAAATCACTCATACATGAATGGAGGCATAGTTTAAAATTTGTACAAAATTTTTAAATGATGTAATCTAAATTATAAAGCTGAGTGTATGTATGCACATATGTATGTACGTGTGTACGTCTGCTGTAGGAATCCGCAACATCGCATTTACATTCACAAAAATTTGCACCTAATCTGACTCAGGGAACGTTATAGACTATGTTTTGAGGGGAAAATTTAACCCTGTGCTTTACAGTTATTCGCCAAAAAACCTGCTTACATTAAAGTCAATGGAGCTGGGAGCTACAGGACATTAATAGCAGCTATGATTGGTTGCTATAGAAACAAAGGACATTCTTATAAATAGTATAAAAAGCTTATGTGTGAGGTAATATGATATTGATAGAGACAGACAGTGGCATGCACAGAGACAGCCAGCCAGGGGCGTGCACAGAGACAGCTTGCCAGGGAGCCAGTCAGGAACATGCAGAGACAGCCAGCCAGGGAACCAGCCAAGGCACGCACAGAGACAGCCAGCCAGTGAGGCAGGCAGGGAACACACACAGAGATAGCCAGCCAGGGAGCCAGCCAGGGCACCAGCAAGCCAGAGAGGGAGCCAGCCAGCCAGAGAGACACTTAGTTACTATACCGGGTGTGCCACCCTGGCCTATCAGGTCGTCACCGGGTATTGTGCAATCTGCCCTCCTGTACAATATCCACCTCCTCCTTGGTTACGGGTCCCTGACCTTTGGTGTTGCCAAGAACAAGCTAATCAAAATCCTAGGAACAGTCTGCACCACACCCACCAGACACACCAGTGGGGTATTATTGGGATCTTGTAGAGCCATGTTTCGATCAAACTGACTGGAGCATGTCAGAGTATCTTTTGTGGAGGTGGATACATGCCACAATATTTGGATCAAAACTGACTGCTCTTAGGTTAGTGGATACATACTGGAGCATGTCAGAGTAGTTAGTGGATACATACTGGATGTCAGAGTATCTTTTGTGGAGGTGGATACATGCCACAATAATACCGGGCAATTTTCCGCGTGGGCAATTTTATGTGTGGGTAATTTTCCGTGTGGGCAATTTTCCGCGTGGGCAATTTTTTTCCGTGTGGATAATTTTCCGTGTGGACAATTTTCCGTGTGGGTAATTTTCCATGTGGGCAATTTTCTGTGTGGGCAATTTTCCATGTGGGCAATTTTCCGTGTGGGTAATTTTCCGTGTGGGTAATTTTCTGTGTGGGTAATTTTCCTGTGGGCATTTTTCTGGTCACTGGGATATGTGTACATTTCCCTATTATCTACATATATTCCATGTTCATTCACCACCTATATAATACAGGGTATATAATACACAACTGTTTATATGGTTTACATGATCGTATCCCTATTATCTACATATATTCCTCTTTCATTTCCCACCTAAGGCTATGTGCGCACTTACCGGATTTTTCGCGGATTTTGCCGCGGATTTGCTGCATGTTTCGCTGCAGAAAATGTTCATAACATCTCTGCAGTGAATCACCAGCAAATCCTATGGAGAAAAAAAATCCTGTGCGCACTGGGTGGAATTTGACAGCTGCATGTTTTGCTGCGGGAATCCCGCAGCAAAAACAAGTGCATGTCACTTCTTTTCCGCACATCGCTGCGGGATTTCACTCCATTGACTCAATGTTAATCATGAAATCCCGCAGGGAATAACGCAGGCAGCAAATTCTGTGCGGTTCACTGCGTTTTCCTGCGTTATTCCCTGCGGTATTTCGCGGTTTACCTCCGGTAATGTGCATCGCTTGCTTGCGGTTTTGCAGGGAAGTGATGTCATTACAGGAACAGGAAGTCGTGCAGAGTAAACACACACACATCAGACACAGAACACATCACAGACATAGAACACACAGACACAGACACATAGAACACACATAGAAAGAAAACGGAAATATAGAAAACAAAGAACGTGGGCTCCGCTGCATATTTACCTTCCAGCCGAGGTAAGCACACAGTGGCGGCCCGGTATTCTCAGGCTGGGGAGGGAGAGGGGCAGGGGTAATGTCCCCCGCCTCACTCCCCCTCCGGCAGCCGAGAATATCAGCCGCAGCTGCCCCGGTACTGTCGCATGCAATATGCGGCACTACCGGAGTGTCCTCGGCTCTTCTTGCCACCGTGTAGCAGTGGTGACAAGGTAATACAAGGGGTTAATGGTGATGGGGGATCACCGCCATTAACCCCAGGCTTGATCATGGCAGCGTCTATGTGACAGCTGACATGATCAACCCGTAAGTAAAGTGAAAAAAACACAGACACCGAAAAATCCTTTATTTTAAATAAAACCAACAAGCCTCGTTCACCATTTTATTAACCCCTCCCAAACAAAGCTCCGGCGTAATCCACCGCTCCGACATCCACAGCTCCGGCTCCTGCGTCCTGCACTGCTGACATCCAGCCGCGACTGTCACAGACACAGGCTGAATGCAGCAGACAGCAGAGGTAATTACCGGTCATTTCCCACAGCCGGTAATGTGAACTCACTGCCGACCGTGGGAAATGCAGCGATCTGTCATCTATCTATCTATCCCTCTATCTATCTATCTATCTATCTATCTATCCATCTATCTATCTATCTATCTATCCATGTATCTATCTATCTATCCATGTATCTATCTATCCATCTATCTATCTATCTATGTATCTATCTATCTATCCATGTATCTATCTATCTATCCATGTATCTATCTATCCATCTATCTATCTATCCATGTATCTAGCAATCCATGTATCTATCTATCTATCTATCCATGTATCTATCTATCTATCTATCTATCCCTCTATCTATTCTTCTGTCTATCTACTATCAGAATTAAATGTATTTTTTTTTTTTTTCTTCAATGTGCTTTATTGCATTGAATGCAATAAAGCACATCCCAACCCGCACGCGGCAAAACCGCGGCAATACCGCGACAATACCGCGGTAAAGCCGCGGCAAACCGCGGCAAACCGCATGCGGTTTTCGGGTGCGGTGTCCCGCGTTTTTTAACCGCGGGTGCGGTAATCTTTGAGAGGATGCGGAATTTTCTCAAGAAAATTCCATTTCCCAGTGCGCACATAGCCTAAGAAGCTCAGAATTTAATATTCACCTGTTTAAATGGGATTTGTGTTCATTCTCCTGTAATCTACTTTTATTCATGTTCTTTCCCCACCTATCTAACACAGGGAATAATATACACCTGTTTATATGGGATATATGTAGATTCCAATATAATAATAATAATAATAATAATGTATTCATTTATATAGCGCTATTAATTCCACAGCGCTTTACATACATTGGCATATTATCTATATATATTCCATATCTCTGATGTGTAAGAAATGTATTATTCATCTCTATAATTTTGAACCAAGATTTTCATTCTTTTTATTTATTCCTTTTCTTCATTCTTTTCAGTATGTCCCAAAAATGTTTGTCAGGCGGGAAGGTAGAGGCAGAATACGTGCAGCCACTGGCTACAAGCCTCGGGACTGATGAATAGTTCTAAGAGCTCATTCTCCTTTCCTGCATAGATTAGTGAAAAAGGCGACTGTAATCCTCTCCCTCCATGACACAACATGCACTGATAGCGTGTCTGTGACTGACTATGGGCTCATTAATGCCATGAATACAGAATCCCTCAATACCGGCCATGACTGATCACATGACCGTGACATCACCAAAGGTCCTATACCCACTGCGATGAAACCATGCATGTGACTGATCACATGACCGTGACATCGCCAAAGGTCCTTCAGAGTCAGACATAGCAGATCCAGCCGGTCTAGATGTCCATTGTCAGAGAATGAGTGAGTTCTATTTATTGTCTATTGTGTTTGTATATTGTGTTTGTATAAGGTAGTGGAACGTGAATGTAGTGTGGGCCACTCTATATACACACAAACATATATATCTTTATGACTTCTGATTTGTTACTTCTATATCACAGAGAAAATAAAAAGATAAAGCTTTTTTTCTCTCACTTCTCATATAGCAGTAACACAAATCACATTCCCCATCTGTCTCGTTCCCCGTCTGTCTCTGTCTCTTTCACTGTCTCTTTCCTTGTCTCTGTCTCTTTCCCTGTCTGTCTCTGTCTCTTTCCCTGTCCCTGTCTCTGTCTCTTTCCCTGTCTCTGTCTCTTTCCCTGTCTCTTTCCCTATCTCTATCTCTCTGTCTGTCTCTTTACCTGTCTGTCTGTGCCTGTCACTTTCCCTGTCTGCCTCTGTCTGTCTCTTTACTGTCTGTGTCTGTCTGCCACTGTATCTTTGACTGTCTGTCTCTCTCTATCTCTTTCTCTGTCTGTCTGTCTCTTTCCCTGACTGCCTCTTACTCTGTTTGTGCCTATGTCTGTCTGTCTCTTTTTGTCTCTCTCTGTCCGTCTCCCTACCGACATCATATTACCTCACACATAAGCTTTTTATACTAACAATTCCCTTTGTTGCCTATAGCAACCAATCACAGTTCCTATTAATTTCCTGTAGCTCGCAGCTCCATTGACTTTAATGGAGGCTGTTTTTTTGGAGAGTAACTGTTAAGCGTGGGGTTAAATTTTCCTGTCAAAACATAGTATATGATGTTCCCTGAGTCACATAGGGTGCCTGTGCAAAATTTCGTGATTGTAAATGCGACGGTGCGGATTCCTTTAGCGGACATACATACATACATACACACATACATACATTCAGCTTTATATATGATTATATATATATATATATATGATAAAAGATACGTATATACACGCGAGACAGATGAAAGATTATATACTGTGTGTGTATGTATATATTATATATATATATATATATATATATATATATATACATATACACAGTATATATATATATACGAGAGAGGATATATACATATATATATCACGAGAAAGTGGTAAGATTATTTATACTATATATATATATATATATATATATATATATACATATATATATAAAATACACGAGAGAGAACAAAGATTACATATATATCTATACACACACACACGAGAGAAGAAATATATATATAAAGTGAGAGTGAAGGAGATCCATATATATGGTATGTATGTATATATATATATATATATATAACACACATACAGCAGGTGAAATACATATTGATCACGTCACCAATTTTCTAAATATTTGTATTTCTAAAAGTGCTATTGACATAAATTTGAAGAAAACTAGATGTGGGGAAAAGAGCGCACAATAGGGTGATACCCTATGAAAGTAGAGTAGTTGGTGTTTGGTTAACACTCACCTGGAGAGTTGTGACAGATACAACTCCTATGTAGAGCTCCGGCACACTACCTCAATGTAGTCAGACACAAAAGGTTTCTTTGTATATTTAATTTTATTTTTGAAAAAAGGAATTCATGCATATGATGTCCAAAATTTAACGTTTCAACCATATTATAGTCTTCATCAAAAGGACCATCTGTGGTAATTAGGCAAGGTGAGCTGTTACTAGGAGATGCGCTGCGGCGAGTACCAAGGAAAGGTTACTCAAGAGTATAATTAACCATACAATCTGAGAGCTATGGATCATAAATTATATGTAAGACCGCTACATTGGTTCAATCAGTCATATTCTATACTCAGGTATAGCCACCGTTTTATATATACTTGCTCTGTTACTGGGTCTAGTTAAGAGATAGAGGGGGGCAATATTTTGCTCCAGTATCCTATAAAGTATAGCAGAGTAGTGTCCGTGTCCAGGTTAAGCTCGTGCCTGTATATTATAGTGTTGTATTTAGTTGTCCTCTAAGTGATATTCACTGTCTCATATAGGGATACATGCTGCTGTGTATACACATAGGTAAAGGGTTTCTGTTCAGGTTCCTAAGTAGTTAATGGATATCACCTAAAGGGTACCGGACTGTCTGAACCTGTATGGAATGGCAATAGGACCTGCTCCCTCTGTGTGGCGCCACACAGAGGGAGCAGGTCCTATTGCGATACTATTGCGAGGGAGTATTGCGATACTGGAGCAAAATATTGCCCCCCCTCTATCTCTTAACTAGACCCAGTAACAGAGCAAGTATATATAAAACGGTGGCTATACCTGAGTATAGAATATGACTGAGCTGAACCAATGTAGCGGTCTTACATATAATTTATGATCCATAGCTCTAAGATTGTATGGTTAATTATACTCTTGAGTAACCTTTCCTTGGTACTCGCCGCAGCGCATCTCCTAGTAACAGCTCACCTTGCCTAATTACCACAGATGGTCCTTTTGATGAAGACCATAATATGGTTGAAACGTTAAATTTTGGACATCATATGCATGAATTCCTTTTTTCAAAAATAAAATTAAATATAAAAAGAAACCTTTTGTGTCTGACTACATTGAGGTAGTGTGCCGGAGCTCTCCTTTTATTATTCTACGTATTTTTTCCTGAGCACCTATATGGTGAAGCAGGGTCCTCCCCCCCTTTTTTTGTACAACTCCTATGTAGGCATGGAAAAAAATACCTGCTTCCTGTGGCTGGTGGGGTAGTCCTCCAGGCAATATTGGATACAGCAGGATGAAAACACACTAGGTGGGCCGCACTGCTGTAGTGAATGCATTCTTCATTTAAAGACTCCATTTACTACAGCAGAGCAGTCCTCTTAGAGTGTTTTCATCCAGCTGGATCTATTTGACATGAATTTCTCACCAGATGTTGGTAACAACCACTCAATGCACACAAGCAAACAAATAAAACCATTGTTGTCCATAAATTTAGGAATGTGTAATAATGAGAAATGACACAGGGAAAAAGTATTAAACACATGCAGAAAGAGAGGTGCTAAAAGACATGGAAAGTTGTGACACCAGCTGAACTCTACCAGTTATTAGAAGGCAATATTGCTACTTATTGAAAAATATCAGCTGGTTCAACTGATGGCCTATAAAAAGGTGTCTCACTACCAAGGTACTACACAAGAAACATTTCATGATGGGTAAAACCAGTGAGCCGTCTTAAGATCTTCGTAATCTTATTGATGCAAAATCTACTGATGGCATTGGTTACAGAATAATTTCTAAAGTACTGAAGGTTCCAGTGAGCACTGTTGTGGCCATAATTCAGAAGTGTAAAGAACATAATTTCACCATAAAGTGGCCATGACCAGGTGCTCCCCACAAGATTTCAGACAGAGGAGTGAAAAAAATTATCAGAAAAGTTGGCCTAGAGCCAAGGACCACCTGTGGAAAGCTAGAAAAAGACCAATCAACAGGTACAATTGTTTCAATTAAAACAGTAATACACTCAACCTCCATGGCCTGTATGCATGATCACCACACACAAGACTCAATTACTGAACAAAAAGCATGTTCAACCGCATTTAAAGTTTGCGCAACAACTTTTAGACAAGCCTGTGAAATAATTAGAGAATATAGTCTGGTCAGATGAGAACATAATTGATCTCTTTATATGCCATAATACACACCATGTTTGGAGGCCAAAAAGCACAGTATATCACCACAAAAACACCATACCAACAGTGAAGTGTGAAGGTGGGAACATAATGGTGTGGGGATGTTTTGTTGAAGGAAGGATGAATGGCAAACGTATGACATTCTTGATAAAAATCTGCTGGCATCTTCGAAGGGATGGCTATAAGAAATCCTATAATTGACCACATAATCAGAAAAATACCAATGAATTTAAAAAATAAATAGCAGGAATGTAATACAGTTATATTATAATTATCTTTATGGAAACAAGTTAAAATGATGAAATAAAAATAGACAAATTAGTCAGATTTCCCACAAAAAGGACTTTGCCCTTAAATTAGAAAATAAACGGTATTTTTCGTTTTATAAGACGCACCCCAAATTTAGATATAAAAAAAGGTAAAAAAAAAATAAAAATGGGGTCTGTCTTATACTACGGTGTTGTCTTACTGGAGGGGGGCAGCAGTGGTGGTGAAGCGGGATCACAGGAGGCAGAGGTTGTGCTGGCAGCCGCGATGAGTCAGTGGTGTCAGCCGTGGCAGGTCCGTGGTGGCAGCGGCGGTCAGTAGTGGCAGGCATGGCTGCGTCCATGGTGGCAGGCATGGCGGGTCCGTGGCAGCAGCAGCGGCGGGTGAGTGGTGGAGCAGGCCTGTGTAGTGAGTGTCCTAGTGTGTCCGCGGTCCCTGTTCAAATGATGGTGCCTGGAGCGGCGCATGAGCAAATGGAGCTCTCATCCAATGGCTCCATCTGCGCACGCGCTGACTCTCAGCACCATCATTTGAAACTGGGACCACGGACACACTGGGACACCTGCCGCACAGCCACCCGCCGAAACACGCACGCACAGAGTGGCAGCCAGCAGGCCACGTGGCAGCCAGCAGGTACAGAGAGGCATCCGGCACCGACAGGCACCCAGCTGCCCGCATGCAGCCACAGGCACCCGGCCGCCCGAACGCACCCGGTCGCCGCACAGACAGCCCCCTGGTAAGCTATATTTGGATTTTAAAACACACCCCTCATTTTCCTCCCAAATTTTTAGGAGGAAAAGTGCGTCTTATAATCCGAAAAATACGTTATATAGGCGTTCACAATATAACAATTAATCATCCAAATGATGGCAAGAAGTAATAATGTAGTATGCTTGAAAAAAATCACAAGGTGTGGCCTAAAGGACAAAAGGCTGGAAACAAGATAGCTACAAGAAAATTTCTTTGCTATGTCCCATAAATATAATGCTATACCTGAATCGATCCGCATTTCATGTAGGGCTTCTTCTGGGGGGAACTATAGTTGTTTTGAATTTTGGATTGTACCATAAGATAGGTGGTGGATTATTTATATAATACATTTATTTAAAACATCACTCCAGAATTTTTTTTTTTTTGTTTCACCGCTGAAAAGATACTTTTAGTCTAAATCCCCTGCCAATAGTCTTCTACTCACCCTCCAGCGTCTTCATCTGTTTTCAGTGCCCCTGCAGTCAGTCTTCAGAGCCTTCTTCTGGCTCTCATAGATGTGTATTGTTTTGTTTTCAGTGTTTAACAAATGGTTTAAATAATTTTACACTTTGATACATGGTACTTGTTAGACATGACAATACCAAATGTTTATTTTTTAATTTATTTTGAATTGGAAAAGGGGGATTGATTTACACTTTTTATATATTTTCTTTTTCGCTCCTAATTGGGAGACCCAGACAGTGGGTGTATAGCTACTGCCCTCTGGAGGCCGCACAAAGAACTACACTTAAAAGTGTAAGGCCCCTCCCCTTCTGGCTATACACCCTCCCGTAGGAGTACAGATTCCTCAGTTTTAGCTTTGTGCGCAAGGAGGTCAGACACGCACGCATAGCTCCATTGTTTTTAGTCAGCAGCAGCTGCTGACTATGTCGGATGGAAGAAAAGAGGGCCCATACAGGGCTCCCAGCATGCTCCCTTCTCACCCCACTGTATGTCGGAGGTGTTTGTAAGGTTGAGGTACCCATTGCGGGTACGGCGGCAGGAGCCCACATGCTGATTCCTTCCCCATCCCTTTTTACAGGGCTCTGGGTGAAGTGGGATTTACTGGTCTCCAGGCACTGAGACCGTGCTCCATCTACAGCCCCTGGAGAAGATGCTGGATGGAGCGGAGTACATCAGGGACATGGTTCTCAGTCGCCAGGGCATGGACACAGGAGAATGGTCCCTTCACCCGGACGTGTTTCAGCAGATCTGTTGCCGCTGGGGGACGCCGGACGTCGATCTGATGGCGTCACGGCACAACAACAAGGTCCCAGTTTTCATGGCACGGTCTCACGATCACCGAGCACTGGCGGCAGACGCCTTGGTTCAGGATTGGTCGCAATTCCGACTCCCCTATGTGTTCCCACCTCTAGCATTGTTACCCAGAGTTCTCCGGAAAATCAGGTCCGACTGCCATCGAGCCATACTCGTCACTCCAGATTGGCCAAGAAGGTCGTGGTACCCGGATCTGTGGCATCTCACGGTAGGCCAACCGTGGACACTACCAGACCGTCCAGATTTGCTGTCTCAAGGGCCGTTTTTCCATCTGAATTCTGCGGCCCTGAACCTGACTGTGTGGCCATTGAGTCCTGGATCCTAGCGGCCTCAGGTTTATCTCATGAGGTTGTTGCCACAATGAGACAGGCTAGAAAACCATCCTCAGCTAAGATCTATCAGAACAAGGTTCTCATTGCTCTCCAGAAGCCGCCTTTCGAGCCTTTGAAAGAGGTTCCCCTTTCTCGGCTTTCACAAAAGGTAGTTTTTCTTGTGGCGGTCACGTCTCTTCGAAGAGTGTCCGAGCTAGCGGCGTTATCTTGCAAATCTCCCTTCCTGGTGTTTCACCAAGACAAGGTAGTACTGCGTCCAATTCCAGAGTTTTCTCCCAAGGTGGTTTCTTCCTTTCATCTCAATCAGGATATCACTTTGCCATCTTTGTGTCCGCATCCAGTTCACCAATTTGAAAAGGGTTTACATCTGTTGGACCTGGTGAGAGCACTCAGGATTTACATTTCTCGCACGGCGTCCCTACGCCGTTCTGATGCGCTCTTTGTCCTAGTCGCTGGTCAGCATAAGGGATCGCAAGCTTCCAAATCCACCCTGGCGCGGTGGATCAAGGAACCAATTCTTCACACATACCGTTCTGCTGGGCTTCCGATTCCATCTGGACTGAAGGCCCATTCTACCAGAGCCGTGGGTGCGTCCTGGGCATTGCGGCATCAGGCTACGGCTCAGCAAGTGTGCCAGGCGGCTACCTGGTCGAGTCTGCACACGTTTACCAAACACTATCAAGTGCATACCTACGCTTCGGCAGATGCCAGCCTAGGTAGACAGGTCCTTCAGGCGGCGGTGGCCCACCTGTAGGAAGAGGCTGTCTGACAGCCCGTTCATGTGGTATCTTTTTACCCACCCAGGGACTGCTTTTGGACGTCCCACTGTCTGGGTCTCCCAATTAGGAGCGAAAAAGAAGAAGGGAATTTTGTTTACTTACCGTAAATTCCTTTTCTTCTAGCTCCAATTGGGAGACCCAGCACCCGCCCTATTTGTTCTTAGGGTTTCGTTTTTTCGGGTGCACATGTTGTTCATGTTGTTTCTTAAGTTCTCCGATCGTGTTATCGGATTGAATTTGTTTTTGAAACTGTTATTGGCTTTCCTCCTTCTTGCTTTGGTACTAAAACTGAGGAATCTGTACTCCTACGAAAGGGTGTATAGCCAGAAGGGGAGGGGCCTTACACTTTTAAGTGTAGTTCTTTGTGCGGCCTCCAGAGGGCAGTAGCTATACACCCACTGTCTGGGTCTCCCAATTGGAGCTAGAAGAAAAGGAATTTACGGTAAGTAAACAAAATTCCCTTCTTTTAAAACATTTTTTAGGGTTTTTTTTTGTATTTTGGGAGACTTGAACCTGTGATCATTTGATTGATAATACTATATTCTACAATAGCACAGTATTGCAGTATATAGTGAAAATGCGGTTCTCCTATGAAGCTCAGCCTGTAGCTGATCATCAAAGGAGGACAAGAATGGCAGTTAGTGAGGCCTTTAGCAGACTCCCAGCTGCCATGGTAACCCATTGGATCCCCTCAATTGCATTGTATCTGAATACCTCCATCAGTGATTAATATATGGTCAAACTGCAGTGACTGGAGCAGGCTTGTAGGCAGATACTTGTAGGCAGATGATGATTATGTAACAGTCTCAGTTGCTGAGCCACCTTGATACAGTTTTCAGCGACCTATGATGAAAATTTACATCACAGGTTAATGTGCTAGTATAGTATCAGCTGACATTACTGAGAATGGTTGCTAGGTTATCTGCAAAACATCCATGCTATATTTTTAAACAAATAAACTTTTAAATTAAAACTTCTACTAAAATAATCCCCCTTGCTCTAATATGTTTCACCTGCAACAGGCATCTCCAGGGGTTTTCTTGTTACATAAAAATCACACATTTTATTGCAGACAGATAGGGACAAAATACAATTAAAATATAAAAAAATACAGTGAAAAAATAAAGCATTGAAAAATTGACTTGAATGGTGAAAATATGAGCATAGAGCTAAAATATATCACACACCTGCTCATGTATTGGTTTTACTTGTTCCTATTGGAATGTGCACATTGTAGATTCAGACTGAACGCAGCAATTGAGATAGTTTTAGATGAGTAGGACCATAGAGTGAAGGCAAAGCAGCCAACAAAGGCTCAGCACTTCTGGGAACTCCATCAATACTGTGCCGCACAGAAGCAGAGAGGCAAACACCTGTAAATGCGTTTAGTGCATTCTACTCCAGAGCACCCTTGCAAATCGTCAGTCAAAATGTCCAAAATGTCAGTCTTAATGGATCGGGGTCTATGGGTCAGTGTACTGCCTATGTAAAAACAGACCACAGATGATTGAGACTAGTTTGTATGTGCCAATAAGAATCTCATCTCTATCCCATTCCAGGTTCCTGCACTTCTTGGTAGTTGATGTATTCTTTCCAAGACTTTTGGCTGCCTGACCAGTCAACATTGGATAAGGACAGATGCAACATGGAGAACAGTATATTAAATCTTGCCCTGGAGATCATATACCTGCTAACTGGAGAGGTGAGGCCTGCTGTAAAGTGAGTCAACTGACGTAAAAGGTAGAACTCACTGGATAGCACATCAAATCCAAAATATATCACAGAAAAAAGCAACTATATTTACCAACACCAGATCACAACATTCATGGACTGAGGATGCAGCAGGCCTCCATGATAAAATACGACGGCAGTGTAGGAGGTGATCATTTCGCTCCCACTCCTACTAAGCAGTGTTTCCCTTATTGTACAGTGTTGTGGTGTAGAATGTTTATTAGTGCGGCTGCTGACGATATAGCTGAGCCGGAGCAGCACAGCAGTCGGTGCCATCTAGTGGCCAATAGGTTAGTGTTTTATTGAATATCAAGTTTATTGCTAGTGTGTGCTTTAGAGTAATGTATGAGATAATATGTATATGTGTTGGTCCAACGAGCTGTGTCAGATGGGAGGCACAGTTTGGGGAGTCATGTAAGCATATATAGGAGTAACTGGTATTAATAACACTGAATGTTTAGGTTAAGATTTAGTGTAACGTAGGGGCCAAGAGTGTAGGAGGGGGTGTAAGTGGTAGATAGATTGTTAGTGCAGCAGAGACAGGAGCTGGCAGGCTAGAGCCTGATACAGTTGGTAATCTAGGAGATGGAGAGACTGAGGGAGAAGTACAGGATTGGTTAGGCAGACAGGTAGGAAGTGAGTGTTCTGCTTAGTGGTTCCAGGAAAAAAAAGAGAAAAATTGTATGAAAAATACCCTGAATAATAATGAATAAAATGCAAGTGCTTAATAACAGGGTACTTAGTATATACATTTTTGCAAAAAGGTAAGAAACCGTCTCACCTCGTCACGGTGTACCCATCTGGGACGGTCCCTAACCAACTAAAGTTAAAACCATTATACACTGCCTACAAGTAGTATTCAACCCCCTGCAGATTTAGCAGGTTTACACATTCGGAATTAACTTGGCATTGTGACATTTGGACTGTAGATCAGCCTGGAAGTGTGAAATGCACTGCAGCAAAAAAGAATGTTATTTTTTTTTTTTTTTTTTTAAATTGTGAAAAGTTTATTCAGAGGGTCATTTATTATTCAACCCCTCAAACCACCAGAATTCTGTTTCGTTCCCCTAAAGTATTAAGAAGTATTTCAGGCACAAAGAACAATGAGCTTCACATGTTTGGATTAATTATCTCTTTTTCCAGCCTTTTCTGACTAATTAAGACCCTCCCCAAACTTGTGAACAGCACTCATACTTACTCAACATGGGAAAGACAAAGGAGCATTCCAAGGCCATCAGAGACAAGATCGTGGAGGGTCACAAGGCTGGTAAGGGGTACAAAACCTTTTCCAAGGAGTTGGGCCTACCTGTCTCCACTGTTGGGAGCATCATCCGGAAGTGGAAGGCTTATGGAACTACTGTTAGCCTTCCACGGCCTGGACAGCCTTTGAAAGTTTCCACCCGTGCCGAGGCCAGGCTTGTCCGAAGAGTCAAGGCTAACCCAAGGACAACAAGGAAGGAGCTCCGGGAAGATCTCATGGCAGTGGGGACATTGGTTTCAGTCAATACCATAAGTAACGTACTCCACCGCAATGGTCTCCGTTCCAGACGAGCCCGTAAGGTACCTTTACTTTCAAAGCGTCATGTCAAGGCTCGTCTACAGTTTGCTCATGATCACTTGGAGGACTCTGAGACAGACTGGTTCAAGGTTCTCTGGTCTGATGAGACCAAGATCGAGATCTTTGGTGCCAACCACACACGTGACGTTTGGAGACTGGATGGCACTGCATACGACCCCAAGAATACCATTCCTACAGTCAAGCATGGTGGTGGCAGCATCATGCTGTGGGGCTGTTTCTCAGCCAAGGGGCCTGGCCATCTGGTCCGCATCCATGGGAAGATGGATAGCACAGCCTACCTGGAGATTTTGGCCAAGAACCTCTGCTCCTCCATCAAGGATCATAAGATGGGTCGTCATTTCATCTTCCAACAAGACAACGACCCAAAGCACACAGCCAAGAAAACCAAGGCCTGGTTCAAGAGGGAAAAAATCAAGGTGTTGCAGTGGCCTAGTCAGTCTCCTGACCTTAACCCAATTGAAAACTTGTGGAAGGAGCTCAAGATTAAAGTCCACATGAGACACCCAAAGAACCTAGATAACTTGGAGTAGATCTGCATGGAGGAGTGGGCCAAGATAACTCCAGAGACCTGTGCCGGCCTGATCAGGTCTTATAAAAGACGATTATTAGCTGTAATTGCAAACAAGCGTTATTCCACAAAATATTAAACCTAGGGGTTGAATAATAATTGACCCACACTTTTATGTTGAAAATTTATTAAAATTTAACTGAGCAACATAACTTGTTGGTTTGTAAGATTTATGCATCTGTTAATAAATCCTGCTCTTGTTTGAAGTTTGCAGGCTCTAACTTATTTGCATCTTATCAAACCTGCTAAATCTGCAGGGGGTTGAATACTACTTGTAGGCACTGTATATACCTGACTTGTGTCTATCAAACCTCCAATGTGGATGGTAACAAGTGGTCAGCTGGGTCCCAGATTAAATACACAACAAAGTGGGAAGCAATTAGTTGTTTAGCCTCAGTATAAGGAGGGCTGCACCCCCAACTTGCAGTAAAGCAAGATAGCAGACAAAAAACACCAAAAAACTGAGCTGTAACAAAAAAAAACAAAAAACAGTAAACATGCACGTTCCAAGCATGTAAATGGCAGCCTTTAGACAAGAAAAAAACCAAAGAGAAAAATTGTATGAAAAATACCCTGAATAATAATGAATAAAATGGAAGTGCTTAATATCAGGGTACTTAGTGTATACATTTTTGCAAAAAGGTAAGAAGTTGTCCCACCTCGTCACGGTGTACCCATCTGTGACGGTCCCTAACCAACTAAAGTTAAAACCATTATATATACCTGACTTGTGTCTATCAAACCTCCAATGTGGAGCACTTGCATTTTATTCATTATTATTCAGGGTATTTTTCATACAATTTTTCTCTTTGGTTTTTTTCTTGTCTAAAGGCTGCCATTTACATGCTTGGAACGTGCATGTTTACTGTTTTTTGTTTTTTTTTGTTACAGCTCAGTTTTTTGGTGTTAGTGGTTCCAGGAGTACGGACGGGGCATTGTTGCTTGGGCCTGTCTGGGAATCGGTGTAACACTTATGTGGATACACTGGAATCTAATAGAATGGAATATAACGAAACTGAGAAGGGTTGGGTGAATACTCTGTATTTAACAAACAATAAACAGTGTAAAAAGGCAAAGACTAACAGAAGGTAATTACAAATTAAATGTAAGTGCAACTGCACTATTATGTGACTGTTAAGACAGCAAATACAATAATGCGCACAGCAACTGAAACGCTGAAGTCCAGAATTAGATATAGGAGTGCGTACAACAAATATTGTAACCACCGCAACCAGAGGTGAAATATCCAGAGAAATAAATGCAGCAAACAGGTGGTGAAAGTCCAAGGTAATATTTGTAGCAAAACAGGTGGTAAATGTCCGGGGTATGGTTCGCAGCAAACAGGTGGTGAATGTCCAGTTTTATGAGCACAGCAACAAGTGGTGAAATGTCCAGGATATAATCAGCACAGCAGCAGGTAACAAATGTCCAGAATAAAGTGCACAGAAAACAACCCTTTCAGAATACTACCTTGGACAGAACAAAGCCCCGCAAAAGTCCAGCACTCAGCCCGTGATGAATTATTTATTATTATTTATTATTATTATAGTGCCATTAATTCCATGACGCTTTATAAGTGAGAAAGAGTATACATAAAAACTAGTACAACAATCATTAACAGTACAAAACAGACTGGTATAGGAGGAGAGAGGACCCTACCCGCGAGGGCTCACAGTCTACAGGGAATGGGTGATGGTACAATAGGTGAGGACAGAGCTGGTTGTGCAGTGGTGTACTGGACTGAGGGTTATTGTAGGTTGTAGGCTTGTTGGAAGAGGTGGGTCTTCAGGTTATTCTTGAAGCTTTTCACGATAGGACAGAGTCTGATATGCTGGGGTAGAGCATTCCAGAGTATGGGGGAGGCACGGGAGAAATCTTGTATGCGATTGTGGGAAGAGGAGATAAGAGAGGAGTAGAGAGGGAGATCTTGTGAGGATCTGAGGTTGCGTGTAGGTAGGTACCGGGAGACTAGGTCACAGATGTATGGAGGAGACAGGTTGTGGATGGCTTTGTATGTCATGGTTAATGTTTTGAACTGGAGTCTTTGGGCAATGGGAAGCCAGTGAAGGGATTGGCAGAGTGGCGAGGCTGGGGAATAACGAGGGGAGAGGTGGATTAAGCGGGCCGCAGAGTTCCAGATAGATTGAAGGGCTGCAAGAGTGTTGGAAGGGAGGCCAGAGAGCAGGAGGTTACAGTAGTCGAGGCGGTAGATGATGAGGGCATGTACTAATGTTTTTGCAGATTCTTGGTTAAGGAAAGCACATATCCGGGAGATATTTTTGAGTTGTAGTCTGCATGAGGTGAAGAGGGCTTGTATGTGCGGCTTCAAGGATAGAGCAGAGTCGAGGGTTACTCCAAGGCAACGAGCTTTTGAGACTGGGGAGAGTGAGCAGCCCTCAACTTTGATGGATAGGCTTGGTGCAGGAGTTGAATGAGGAGGAGGATAGGCAATGAATTCTGTTTTGTCCATGTTAAGCTTTAGGAATCGCGCAGAGAAGAAGGATGAAATAGCAGACAGACATTGTGGGATTTTGGTTAGTAGAGAGGTAATGTCAGGTCCAGAGAGGTAGATCTGTGTGTCATCGGCATAGACATGATACTGAAAGCCGTGGGACTCTATGAGCTGTCCCAGGCCGAAGGTGTAGATGGAGAACAGGAGGGGTCCAAGAACTGAACCTTGGGGGACACCAACGGATAAAGGGTGGGATGAGGAGGTGGTGTGAGAGTGGGAGACGCTGAAAGTTCAGTCGGTTAGGTATGAGGAGATCCAAGATAGGGCCAAGACCTGGAATGAGACCTGGATAAGAACAGTACTGAGGCTGAACCCAGGAAGGCCAGAGCAAGCCAGCATGACTTAGGAGCCAGTAGCACAAAATACTCAGGCAGGGAATGGACCCCAGACAGGGACCTATAAGCAGGGCGGACAGGAAGTTCAGGGGCCGGATGAGACAACAGACTCCATCTTGGACGAGGCCAAACAGACAACAAATTTCAAGGGGAACCTGGAACCTTACAATCGGGAGGAAACCTCCCTTGTGTCCAGAGCCTAAGTCTCGCCTCGAGGATTGGGCTAGAGAGTGTCCCAGTATCGGTAGGACGTTGGGGAAGAGCGCTGCCGGAGGATCCTTGTGGTCAGGAGCTAGAGAGTCGTTCGGGGACGTGTTTGGGACACGGTTGCTGCAAAGATAAGTAACAGGGAAGAATTACAGAGTAGTCTGAGCTGCTGGAGTGCTAATACCCAGAACAAGGGCTAGAAACGAGAGTGCCCCCAGGAAACAGTGGCAGCAGAACATTAAAGGCCATGTCTGTCCTGATGAACTTGTACCAAGAATAAAGCTATTCCTGTTGATTGTTTCATAAGAAAGACTCTGTGTAACATGTGTGACAATGCTAGGTCTCCGACGGACACTGGCAGCGGGGTGATGGAGGTGACTCTGAAGACTGCAGTAAGTGCTACACACCCCAGCTGGGGCAGACCACAGACACATAGCATTAATGGAGCAGGGGTGTGGAGGACTCTTGGCATGGAAGTCGCCCCCCTCTTCAGCAGCACAGGTGCAAAATGCTCCAAAACAACCACTCACGCATGCACCATTAAAGGATGAGGTGGTTGCCTATTATTATTATTGCACACAGATGAGGCTGTATAGTGCAGTCACACAGATAAGTGTAGTGCATGGTGTCTGGCTTACAGCCTATTATTGGTACCCATTCTATTAAATCACGAGGGCTGCCCAACACTGTATAATTGCACTCCACAAGGACAGGCACACCACCTGCCCCCACTAATGCTGAATGTTTTGTAGGGTGAGACATTGTGAGAAGGTATATAATGACATTTATAAAGGTCTCTCTTTCATACACAGGAGTACACAACACTGAAGACGTCTAGTGAGTGTGTGACCCCCAGCAATCACGGTCATGAGTCAGGAGAAAGGGGAAAATGTCAGAGTCCAAAAATAAAACCTCCGCCTAATTCTCTGATATATGACAGTAACACCGCACAGAAGATCCTAGAACTCACCAACAAGATCAGAGAAGTGCTGACGGCAGAGGTGAGTAGTGCGGGGACATTCCCAGTAATAAGGGAGGGATGTAAAGTATGACAGTAGGATTGTGTGTGGCAGGTTCCCATAAAGTGTCAGGATGTCGCTATCTATTTATCCATGGAGGAGTGGGAATATTTAGACGGACACAAGGATCTGTACAAAGATGTCATGATGGAGGATCACCAGCCCCTCATGTCACCAGGTAGGAAGAGTCTTTCATTGTTTGGTTTTCAGCTTATCCTATTAGAAAATACTGTTTGAGTTAATAGAGGAGGATATCTTATCTATCTTCAGTACTGTCTTGACCAAGGTGGAGAGTGAGTGTCCTGTCCATTATCACATAGACAGTCCATTAATTTCAATATTGAAAATTAACACATACAGCCAGTCTTCCCTCCAGATTTCAGTCGCAAATTCGGGCACTACATGTACTAAAGCAATGTGTATATTTCCTATAGATGCTTCCGGTAAGCCAAAAAGACCAAAGCGATGTCCCAGTCCTATTTATTTTCAGGAATGTTCAGAGGAAAAGCAAATCAATCAGGTAAATAGAATAAATATTTTACCATGTACCAAAAATAACCTCTAGAGGAGACATCTAATTCTGCATTTCATCTGGTTTTATGTATATTAACTTTTAAAGGGGTTGTTAAATGTCTCCCTTGGCTGCAGTATAAAAATAAACCATGCTGTACTCACCTCCCCCAGGTAGTGTCTGCCACTGTTCCTCGTGTCTGGTATTGATTACAGAGCAGACGTCATATTGAAAGCACAGCAGCTCAGTGGCTCTGCCAGTGTACACGAACACTCCCTTTCAGAGTCGCTGAGCTCATTGATTTGCTGCAGCGCTGTCAATGTCAGCAGCGTAGCTAATGCCAGACATCGGGAGCAGCGGCAGACTCACCGGAGCACCCAGGGGAAAGGTGAATACAGTGTGGTTTATTTGTTTTGTTTTGTTTTTTTATAGCAAAGTACAGCTGGGAGGGAATATTAACTAAAAGGGAACAACCCCTTTAGTCAGGAAGACGCATACAATGGCTCAAAACCAGCAACAGACAAAATAGATATTTAATTTGGAGGTTAATGAAACCTACTTATCGTGCTGCATTCAACACTTGTTTTCCACTAAAGCGTACAATTATTTTTTTAACTCTTGAAAAAGGGTAGAGAGCCAACTGATATTAAAGATGAAGTTGTAGAAGAGGAGACATCGTATGTTTCTGGTGATCAGCAATGTAAGGAAGAGCAAAGTCCTACAGACATTAGACTAGGTGAGTAATACCCTGAAAGATTCAACGTGAAACTAATATATATTATCCTTCATGAGGAACCAGAAATAAAGCATGCCTTACTCCAGACCCTTACCTGTCAGTACATACATATTTGTATGCTAGTCACTATATGGATAAGTCTTGAGGCAGTCAAACGTTCTGGGTTCAGGTACCAGGAGATCACGTCAAGATTAAGGGGAAATGCAGAGCTGTAGTCAGGTCGTGGTCCGGAGTCAGAATACCTGGAAGGTAGCGGATCAGAGCAGAGAGACAAGGTAAAAGGATGGTCAAACAAAGTCAATGGTCAGGCAACAAGAGATCAATTCCAAGGGCACAGATACAAAAGGCCAGCTAGCACAACTGAGCAGAAGACTAAAGGCCACTTTACACGCAACGACATCGCTAACGAGATGTCGTTGGGGTTACGGAATTTGTGACGCACATCCGGCCTCGTTAGTGATATCATTGCATGTGAAACGCAGGAACGACCGTTAACGATCAAAAATACTCACCATATTGTTGATCGTTGAACCGTCGTTCCAATCTCAAGTATCGTTGCTGCTTTTGGACGCAGGTTGTTCGTCATTCCTGGGGCAGCACACATCGCTATGTGTGACACCGCAGGAACGAGGAACAACATCGTAACTGCGGCCGCCGGCAATGAGGAAGGAAGGAGGTGGGCGGGATGTTACGGCCGCTCATCTCCGCCCCTCCGCTTCTATTGGGCGGTCGCTTAGTGACGCCGCACAAATCGCCCCCTTAGAAAGGAGGCGGTTCACCGGCCACAGCGACGTTGCTAGGAAGGTAAGTATGTGTGACGGGTGTTAGCGATGTTGTGCGCCACGGGCAGCGATTTGCCCATGACGCACAACCGACGGGTCGGGTGCTTTCACCAGCGACGTCGCTAGCGATGCCGCTGTGTGTAAAGTGGCCTTAAGACTGGCAGTGTTCTGGGACTGACTGTTCAGCTAAATAGCTGGACAATCAAACTGGACACACCAGGAAAACTCAGAACCTCCCAGTTTCAGGTTATATGGCTCAGCTGTCACTGAACACATTAACAGCTCTGAATGCCCCTGCACTAGATTGAACAACTGAGCTGTCAATCAGCATATCGACAGCTCAGCACACCGAAAGTCTATAGTGCCGAAAACAGTCACCAATTGCGCCCAGGACTCACAGAAGGAATAGTGACTAGTGATGAGCAGACTCGCAGATAACCGGGACCGGCAGGTCCATGTTATCTTTTTTTCAAAACCCAATTCCGGTCCACATATAAGTCTATGGGGACCAGAGTCCAGAGATGAAAAATGTTGACAGAAGGGATAGAGTGATAGGAGCACACGCTGCACTTATCGAGGATCTCTCATGGCGCTATGCTGCTTCCAGGTCGCGCATTCACTTCCGGAGTCGATAATTAACCTTCATTGAATATGTACTGCTTTCCCTGCCCACCGGTGCCTTTGATTGGTTGAAATCAGATGCGCCCCCACACTGAGTGTCAGCTGACTGCTTCCAATCACAGGTGCTATGCGTGTCTATATCGTACAGTAAAAATAAATAAAATTAAAAACTTGGTGTAGGGTCCCCCCATATTATTATACCCAGCACAGATAAAGCGTACAGGCTGCAGCCCCCTGCCCTGCACTTATCTTGGCTGCGTATCAAAAAAAGAGGAACCGCATGCGGCCTTTTTTTAAAATTATTTAAATAAATAATTTAAAAAACCAGCGTGCGGTCCCCCTAATTTTGATATCCAGCCAAGATAAAGTCCAACAGCTGGGGGCTGGTATTCTCCGACTGAGGAGGACCATGGCTATTGGCCGCCCCTCCAGCCTAAAAATAGCAACCTGCAGCTGCCCAGGATTGGCGCATCCATTAAATGTGACAAGCCTGGCACTTTACACGGCTTTTCCCAATTGCCCTGGTGTGGTGGCAATCGGGGTAATAAGGAGCTAATGGCAGCCCACAGCAGCCACTAAGTCCTAGATTAGAATGGCAGGTGTCTATGAGATACCCCCCATGACTAATCTGTAGTGAAAGTGAATAAACACAAACACCAAAAAAATTCTCTTTCACCACTTTATTAACCCCAAAACACTCCTGCAGGTCCAACGTAATCCACAAGAGGTCCCACGAGGATTCAGTGTTGCCACATCTAAGTCACAGCGAGCAGCCATAGAGCATGACTGCCCGCTGTGACTGCAGACAGAGACTGAGCCTCGATGAGCGATGACGTCACTCAGGTGATTTGCGGTCACAGGTGGGAACCTCTAGCTATGTGCAAATCACCTGAGTGACATCATCGCTCATCACGGCTCAGTCTCTGTCTACAGTCACACTGGGCAGTCATGCTCTATGGCTGCTCTCTGTGACTGAGATGTAGCAGAGCCAGGATCGTCGTGGGACCTCGTGTGGATTACATTGCACCTGCAGGGGTGTTTTGGTGCTAATATAGTGGTGACAGAGGGTGTTTTTTGTATTTTATTCCAAATAAAGGATTTTTCTTGCTGTTTATGTTTATTTTTTTTTGCTTATAGGATTAGTGATGGGGGTTCTCATAGACCCCTACCCATCACTAATTTTGGGCTTGATGACAGTTGTGCACTGTTATTAATCTCTCATTACCAAGGTAATCGGGAAGAGCCAGGTAAAGCATGTCGCATCTGAAGAATGCAACACAAGGCAAGAAAAGAACGCACAGCTCCTGATAATAATATCACTAGTTTCAGGGGGTGAATACTACTAAAGGATGGCCACAATACCACAAGGATGAGCACAGTACTGCAGGACACAATACTGCAGGGCACAAGGATGAACACAATACTACAATGATGGGCACCTTACTACTGGGCACAATACTACAAGGATGAGCACAATAGTACTGGGCACAATACTACAAGGATGAGCACAATAGTACTGGGCACAATACTACAAGGATGAGCACAATAGTACTGGGCACAATACTACAAGGATGAGCACAATAGTACTGGGCACAATACTACAAGGATGAGCACAATAGTACTGGGCAAAATACCACAAGGATGGGCACAATACTACTGGGCACAGTACTACAAGGATGGGCACAATACTGCAGGGCACAATACTACAAAGATAAGCCAAATACTACAGGACACAATACTGCAGGGCACAATACTACAAGGATGAGCACAATACTACTGGGCACAATACTACAAGGATGGGTACAATACCACAAGGATGAGCACAATACTACAATGATGGGTACAATACTACTGGGCACACTACTACAAGGATGAGCACAATACTACTGGGCACAATATTACAAGGATGAGCACAATACTACAAGGATGGGTACAATACTACTGGGCACACTACTACAAGGATGAGCACAATACTACTGGGCACAATATTACAAGGATGAGCACAATACTACAAGGATGGGTACAATACTACTGGGCACACTACTACAAGGATGAGCACAATACTACTGGGCACATTACTACAAGGATGGGCACAATACTGCAAGGATGAGCAAAATACTGGGCACAATACTACAAGGATGAGAACAATACTACTGGGCACACTGCTACAAGGATGAGCACAATACTACTGGGCACAATATTACAAGGATGAGCACAATACTACAAGGATGGGTACAATACTACTGGGCACACTACTACAAGGATGAGCACAATACTACTGGGCACAATACTACAAGGATGGGCACAATACTGCAAGGATGAGCACAATACTGGGCACAATATTACAAGGATGGGCACAATACTACTGGGCATAATATTACAAGGATGGGCACAATATTACAAGGATGGGCACAATACTACTGGGCACAATACTACAAGGATAGGCATAATACTACTGGGCATAATATTACAAGGATGGGCACAATACTACTGGGCACAATATTACAAGGATGGGCACAATACCACAAGGATGAGCACAATACTACTGGACACAAAATTACAAGAATGAGTACAATACTACTGGGCACAATATTACAAGGATGGGCACAATACTACTGGGCACAGTACTACAAGGATGGGCACAATACTGCAGGGCACAATACTACAAAGATAAGCAAAATACTACAGGACACAATACTGCAGGGCACAATACTACAAGGATGAGCACAATACTACTGGGCACAATACTACAAGGATGGGTACAATACCACAAGGATGAGCAAAATACTACAATGATGGGTACAATACTACTGGGCACACTACTACAAGGATGAGCACAATACTACTGGGCACAATATTACAAGGATGAGCACAATACTACAAGGATGGGTACAATACTACTGGGCACACTACTACAAGGATGAGCACAATACTACTGGGCACAATACTACAAGGATGGGCACAATACTGCAAGGATGAGCACAATACTGGGCACAATACTACAAGGATGAGAACAATACTACTGGGCACACTACTACAAGGATGAGCACAATACTACTGGGCACAATATTACAAGGATGAGCACAATACTACAAGGATGGGTACAATACTACTGGGCACACTACTACAAGGATGAGCACAATACTACAAGGATGGGTACAATACTACTGGGCACACTACTACAAGGATGAGCACAATACTACTGGGCACAATACTACAAGGATGGGCACAATACTGCAAGGATCAGCACAATACTGGGCACAATACTACAAGGATGAGAACAATACTACTGGGCACAATATTACAAGCATGGGCACAATACTACTGGGCACAATATTACAAGGATGGGCACAATACCACAAGGATGAGCACAATACTACTGGACACAAAATTACAAGAATGAGTACAATACTACTGGGCACAATATTACAAGGATGGGCACAATACTACTGGGCATAATATTACAAGGATGAGCACAATACTACTAGGATGGGTACAATACTACTGGGCACACTACTACAAGGATGAGCACAATACTACTGGGCACAATATTACAAGGATGAGCACAATACTACAAGGATGGGTACAATACTACTGGGCACACTACTACAAGGATGAGCACAATACTACTGGGCACAATACTACAAGGATGGGCACAATACTGCAAGGATGAGCACAATACTGGGCACAATACTACAAGGATGAGAACAATACTACTGGGCACACTACTACAAGGATGAGCACAATACTACTGGGCACAATATTACAAGGATGAGCACAATACTACAAGGATGGGTACAATACTACTGGGCACACTACTACAAGGATGAGCACAATACTACAAGGATGGGTACAATACTACTGGGCACACTACTACAAGGATGAGCACAATACTACTGGGCACAATACTACAAGGATGGGCACAATACTGCAAGGATGAGCACAATACTGGGCACAATACTACAAGGATGAGAACAATACTACTGGGCACAATATTACAAGCATGGGCACAATACTACTGGGCACAATATTACAAGGATGGGCACAATACCACAAGGATGAGCACAATACTACTGGACACAAAATTACAAGAATGAGTACAATACTACTGGGCACAATATTACAAGGATGGGCACAATACTACTGGGCATAATATTACAAGGATGAGCACAATACTACTAGGATGGGTACAATACTACTGGGCACACTACTACAAGGATGAGCACAATACTACTGGGCACAATATTACAAGGATGAGCACAATACTACAAGGATGGGTACAATACTACTGGGCACACTACTACAAGGATGAGCACAATACTACTGGGCACAATACTACAAGGATGGGCACAATACTGCAAGGATGAGCACAATACTGGGCACAATACTACAAGGATGGGCACAATACTGCAAGGATAAGCAAAATACTGGGCACAATACTACAAGGATGAGAACAATACTACTGGGCACACTGCTACAAGGATGAGCACAATACTACTGGGCACAATATTACAAGGATGAGCACAATACTACAAGGATGGGTACAATACTACTGGGCACACTACTACAAGGATGAGCACAATACTACTGGGCACAATACTACAAGGATGGGCACAATACTGCAAGGATGAGCACAATACTGGGCACAATACTACAAGGATGAGAACAATACTACTGGGCACAATATTACAAGCATGGGCACAATATTACAAGGATGGGCACAATACCACAAGGATGAGCACAATACTACTGGACACAAAATTACAAGGATGGGCACAATACTACTGGGCATAATATTACAAGGATGAGCACAATACTACAAGGATGGGTACAATACTACTGGGCACACTACTACAAGGATGAGCACAATACTACTGGGCACAATACTACAAGGATGGGCACAATACTGCAAGGATGAGCACAATACTGGGCACAATACTACAAGGATGAGAACAATACTACTGGGCACAATATTACAAGCATGGGCACAATACTACTGGGCACAATATTACAAGGATGGGCACAATACCACAAGGATGAGCACAATACTACTGGACACAAAATTACAAGAATGAGTACAATACTACTGGGCACAATATTACAAGGATGGGCACAATACTACTGGGCATAATATTACAAGGATGAGCACAATACTACTAGGATGGGTACAATACTACTGGGCACACTACTACAAGGATGAGCACAATACTACTGGGCACAATATTACAAGGATGAGCACAATACTACAAGGATGGGTACAATACTACTGGGCACACTACTACAAGGATGAGCACAATACTACTGGGCACAATACTACAAGGATGGGCACAATACTGCAAGGATGAGCACAATACTGGGCACAATACTACAAGGATGGGCACAATACTGCAAGGATAAGCAAAATACTGGGCACAATACTACAAGGATGAGAACAATACTACTGGGCACACTGCTACAAGGATGAGCACAATACTACTGGGCACAATATTACAAGGATGAGCACAATACTACAAGGATGGGTACAATACTACTGGGCACACTACTACAAGGATGAGCACAATACTACTGGGCACAATACTACAAGGATGGGCACAATACTGCAAGGATGAGCACAATACTGGGCACAATACTACAAGGATGAGAACAATACTACTGGGCACAATATTACAAGCATGGGCACAATATTACAAGGATGGGCACAATACCACAAGGATGAGCACAATACTACTGGACACAAAATTACAAGAATGAGTACAATACTACTGGGCACAATATTACAAGGATGAGCACAATACTACTGGGCATAATATTACAAGGATGAGCACAATACTACAAGGATGGGTACAATACTACTGGGCACACTACTACAAGGATGAGCACAATACTACTGGGCACAATATTACAAGGATGAGCACAATACTACAAGGATGGGTACAATACTACTGGGCACACTACTACAAGGATGAGCACAATACTACTGGGCACAATACTACAAGGATGGGCACAATACTGCAAGGATGAGCACAATACTGGGCACAATACTACAAGGATGGGCACAATACTGCAAGGATGAGCACAATACTGGGCACAATATTACAAGGATGGGCACAATACTACTGGGCATAATATTACAAGGATGGGCACAATATTACAAGGATGGGCACAATACTACTGGGCACAATACTACAAGGATAGGCATAATACTACTGGGCATAATATTACAAGGATGGGCACAATACTTTTGGGCACAATATTACAAGGATGGGCACAATACCACAAGGATGAGCACAATACTACTGGACACAAAATTACAAGAATGAGTACAATACTACTGGGCACAATATTACAAGGATGGGCACAATACTACTGGGCACAGTACTACAAGGATGGGCACAATACTGCAGGGCACAATACTACAAAGATAAGCAAAATACTACAGGACACAATACTGCAGGGCACAATACTACAAGGATGAGCACAATACTACTGAGCACAATACTACAATGATGGGTACAATACTACTGGGCACACTACTACAAGGATGAGCACAATACTACTGGGCACAATATTACAAGGATGAGCACAATACTACAAGGATGGGTACAAAACTACTGGGCACACTACTACAAGGATGAGCACAATACTACTGGGCACAATACTACAAGGATGGGCACAATACTGCAAGGATGAGCACAATACTGGGCACAATACTACAAGGATGAGAACAATACTACTGGGCACAATATTACAAGCATGGGCACAATACTACTGGGCACAATATTACAAGGATGGGCACAATACCACAAGGATGAGCACAATACTACTGGACACAAAATTACAAGAATGAGTACAATACTACTGGGCACAATATTACAAGGATGGGCACAATACTACTGGGCATAATATTACAAGGATGGGCACAATATTACAAGGATGGGCACAATACTACAAGGATAGGCATAATACTACTGGGCATAATATTACAAGGATGGGCACAATACTACTGGGCACAATATTACAAGGATGGGCACAATACTACTGAGCACAATACTACAAGGATGGGCACAATACTGCAAGGATGAGCACAATACTGGGCACAATACTACAAGGATGAGCACAATACTACTGGGCACAATACTACAAGGATGGGCACAATACTACTGGGCACAATATTACAAGGATGGGCACAAAATTACAAGGATGAGTACAATACTACTGGGCACAATACTACAAGGATGGGCACAATACTACTGGGCACAATATTACAAGGATGGGCACAAAATTACAAGGATGAGTACAATACTACTGGGCACAATATTACAAGGATGGGCACAATACCACAAGGATGAGCACAATACTACTGGGCACAAAATTACAAGGATAAGTACAATACTACTGGGCACAATATTACAAGGATGGGCACAATACCACAAGGATGAGCACAATACTACTGGGCACAAAATGACAAGGATGAGTACAATACTACTGGGCACAATATTACAAGGATGGGCACAATACTACTGGCCACAATACTACAAGGATAGGCACAATACTACTGGGCATAATATTACAAGGATGGGCACAATACCACAAGGATGAGCATAATACTACTGGGCACAATACTATAGGGCACAAGGATGGGCACAATACTACTGGGCACAATACCACAAGGATGGGCACAATACTACTGGGCACAATACCACAAGGATGGGCACAATACTACTGGGCACAATACCACAAGGATGGGGGACATTACTACAGGGCGCACAGATGAGGACATTACTACAATATGTTAGCTAAGATTACTATATGATGTTGCTAATTTTAAAACAATATTACAAGAAGGTGATAAATTTGAAAATAAAGCATGATTTATTTTTTGTTTGCACCATTAAAAATGCTTTTTTATATATATAAACTTAACTAAACAAAAAAGTGAGTGCAGGTTTGTTCTAATAAACAAGCAAAAAATGTACAAAAAAGTGATCCAAAGATTCATAGAAAAAAAAACATGGATTCATTAAAAATGTCACTTTGTCCTGCAATGAATGCGGCCCCTCTGAATTTTTTTTTCTATATGCGACCCATACACCCAGCTGAGTTTGAGACCCCTGCTCTAGACTAAAGGAAAAGAACCTGCTAGCTCCTGGTAACTGTTTTTCATGGTACAGAAGCAGATAAAGGGAATTACTTCCATACTTTTCTCAAGACAGTGCTCTACTATATTGCAGTGATGTTCCTGGGCTGATGGAAAAATTTAATATTAAGTACACTGTTAGCAAATGAGAATCTTTATTGATTCATCAAAAAAAAAAAAGCTGTGCTACTGCACAATGGCAGAAAGTATGCTTCAGGTCGTTTGTACACTTGAAGGAAACCTATGAGAATTTAGACTTTATTTAGACTTTATTCTCAAGAAACTTAACTACGAGGGTCAAGGATGGTCAATAAGTGGTGATCTGAATGTTCTCCCTTAGCTCCTTGGGCAGCAAGTAGGATACACAAAGTACCCATGAGTTTTGTGTGAGTGGAGAAGCCACGATAAGACTTATCACTGGAGGTAAAAAAGTTGGCCAATGAGAACATCTTTGCAACCTGGACTCAAGAACATAGTTGCGGAAAGTTTAGCTAATCCCATTAAAGTTCTCCTGCCACCATTACACATTAAGGCACTTTTGAAGAAACTTCAAGGTAAGAACAAAGATCCACAATGCAAGTCCATCTTGAAGAATATGCTGAAATGTTTCAAAGCCTTAGATTATCTGATAAATTTGAAGTTATATTTTTTATGTTCCCATTTAAACTACTTTCTTGAAAACCTTGGTACTGTTAGTAAAGAACAGGGAGATAGATATCATAAGGATATCCAGGAGATGCAACAAAGATACCATGGTACGTGAACATGATGGGATACTACTGCTGAATGCTTCACAGAGAAGATCCACAAGCCTTCTATAAGAGAAAAAATATCAAGAGAATCTTTAAAGAGAAAAGGAAAAGGCTCAAAAATTCATTTTCAATAAAGTTGCAGAATGAACTGTGCCACGGGACCGGGCTCACCCTTAATGGCGTGATTAAGCGACTACTTTGTCTTCACTAGAGCATCTGATGGTGAGAATATGCTTGTGCTGCTAAGTAGCTGCTAGATACTACTCCAGGGGAACTCTTGCAACTGTAGCAGCTGACCCCAGGGGTCAAGTAGGCATGTATGGACTCAGGTGCAAACTAGATGGTTGGGGTAACTGAAACAGACGTGGCGCCTAAAACAAACTGGTAAGCCAGTACTGTCGGGCAGGCTGCACTGGCAGGCAATCTGGTACACCAGACAGGTACTGGAACACAGGTGCACGTTAGCAGGCATAGGATACGGGCACAGGATATGAAACTTGACAACTAGCAACCATGCATCAAGTGAATGAACACATTGCTCAGGCACCTCCCAAAGGGGGAGGATGCCCTAAATACCCACTGCCTCCCAGCCATAGGATGAGAGGTATTTCCGTGTTAGGACACAAAGCCCTTTACGAAACGTAAGGAACAAGCGCACTAAGCGTGTTCCCGGGAAACCTGCTTGGTGCATGTAGGCCCCTGGAGCAGGAGGCAGTGACGGGGACAGGAACCACCGCTGAGCACCCGGGAGGGTGGGTGTTTTGGCATCCCTACCAGGAGGACAAACTGGATAGTGCCAGGACGTTAGCGTTACAGTATCCTCTTACGCGCCTTGTTTTACAAACCTGAAATGATTCTTATCAGGAAAAGAGGGGCATTGATATTCTCCTTAGCCGCCCACAACCTCTCCTCAGAACCAAAATACTTCCAATCTACTTAAAAAACTGTTTTACCTCTTACCTTCTTCATGGCACAGAAATTTTTTACCTCAAAGACGTCCTCCTAATAGACTAAAATTAGGAGAGAGAAGGCGCAATAGGGTATTACCCGATTTACTGGGTAAAAGGTATGAGGAAATGGTGCACTCACCTGGTCAGGTTGTGCCAGTCACAACCCCTTTAAAGGCATAGGCGAGTGCTAAGGTGGTCCAGCAGCAGCCCTGTTGTACAAGCAAGACATCAAATTCGGGACTGGAGAAAACAGGTTTAACACCGCGCTTGAAGACCACGGACATCAGTGTTGAACACACAATTCTTTTATTTTACTTCATTCCTACGCGTTTCGGAGACCACAGCTGCCTCCTTCTTCAGGGAAAAGAATTTTACAGAGACCAAGGAGGAGCCCTTAAAAAGGATATACAGAAAAAAAGAGGAAGAAAAAAAAAGGGAGAAAGGAAGAGGGATCCCTGGCTATGACGTCAGTTCACCGTGTGCTGCAGAGCAATGACTCATTGCCACGTGGAGTAAAGCCGCATTACATGGCCCTTACAAGAATTAAATAAAATATACATTGATACATTTAGCTCAAACAGAAAAATCATAATCAACAATCAAAGCAATGAAAAAAACAGACAAAATAAATTTAAAGTGAAAACGTGAAAAAAAGGGGGGGGGGAAATATATATACAGTTATTAATGATCTTTGACACGAACCCGGGGTAGAGAGGCCGTGAAATTGACCGGCCATCCCACTGACATTGTGCTAACAGAGAGGTTGAGTGATGCCTCATGATTAGCTACAAAAACCATTGACCATTAAACCTGCACTAGGCAAAAAATTGGCAAATAGAACAGGGCATCTATTATATTTGCAAGTAGGACCGATAGTGACATCGTTTTTGTTATTATTAGAACTCAACCTTTTTAATTAATAAGTGAGGTGCACTTGAATAGGATCGACTAATGAAAGGGATCTGTTATGATAAACCAGGAGGAACAACAGAGGAACGGTGTAGTGCGCATGTATAAGAATGGAAGCAGATTCTCTTAATGAGAAGAGGTGAAAGGAGTTCAGATCGTGGGAAAAAAATTGCAAAGCGCAGGCGCGCCTCACATAGAAAGTAGCAAGTTCCTCACATCTCAAGGTTAAGAAAGTTCAGAAGCGTGGGAACTAACTATAGTGCGCGTGCGTGCAGCCAGTGACAGTTCAGGATTTTAACTCAAAAAAACATGTAGACAAGCCGTGGAGAAGGAAAGACAAATCACGAATGAAATGCTCAGAGAAGTGTGAAACGGGATCAAGCCCGACAGTGCTAGGAAGAATAAAAGATAGTTCATCTTAATCTGACAAACCATCCAAAACTCACTCATAATTGGTTTACCGAAAAAACTAATCTTTGACACTGAAAAGCAAGGGAAGGGAAAGGGTAGCTTAAAAACAATAATGCATTATTTGAAACACGTAGTAATTTGAGCAAGAAATGAATTAATAAAAAAAGGGAAGAATCAGGATATATGTGCGATGCGCACGGGGATTAATGACAAAAACATATGTTGACAATGTATCATTAGTAACATAGGGTGGGGGTGGAGGGGGGGAGGGAGGGGGGGGGATTTAAAAATATCTGAACTGGTGATTAAAACAACATTTAAGACATGAATATATTAAATATTTGAATGAATGTAAAAACAGTCCATCAGAGAAAAATGATATAAAAAAATAATAATATGTAAATATGTGTATAAAAATGTAAATATATATATAAAGAAAATATGTATAAAAATATATATATATATATTAAAATATATAAAGAATATATGGTGAATAAAACATGAAAGGCAATCATTATGATTAAAATATCATAAAAAATCACAAGAACATATTCCCATAAATTAATAAAATAAATCAGTAATCTCATTGAGGCCAAAGGGTTTGAGAGTATTCAATAAAATAAATCAGTAATCTCATTACTACAAACCTACTGGATACACAGATTGAATACTCTCAAACCCTTTGGCCTCAATGAGATTACTGATTTATTTTATTAATTTATGGGAATATGTTCTTGTGATTTTTTATGATATTTTAATCATAATGATTGCCTTTCATGTTTTATTCGCCATATATTCTTTATATATTTTTATATATATATATTTTTATACATATTTTTTTTATATATATATATTTACATTTTTATATACATATTTACATATTTTTTTTTTTTATATCATTTTTCTCTGATGGACTGTTTTTACATTCATTCAAATATTTAATATATTCATGTCTTAAATGTTGTTTTAATCACGAGTTCAGATATTTTTAAATCCCCCCCCCTCCACCCCCACCCTATGTTACTAATGATACATTGTCAACATATGTTTTTGTCATTAATCCCCGTGCGCATCGCACATATATCCTGATTCTTCCCTTTTTTTATTAATTCATTTCTTGCTCAAATTACTACGTGTTTCAAATAATGCATTATTGTTTTTAAGCTACCCTTTCCCTTCCCTTGCTTTTCAGTGTCAAAGATTAGTTTTTTCGGTAAACCAATTATGAGTGAGTTTTGGATGGTTTGTCAGATTAAGATGAACTATCTTTTATTCTTCCTAGCACTGTCGGGCTTGATCCCGTTTCACACTTCTCTGAGCATTTCATTCGTGATTTGTCTTTCCTCCTCCACGGCTTGACTACATGTTTTTTTGAGTTAAAATCCTGAACTGTCACTGGCTGCACGCACGCGCACTATAGTTAGTTCCCACGCTTCTGAACTTTCTTAACCTTGAGATGTGAGGAACTTGCTACTTTCTATGTGAGGCGCGCCTGCGCTTTGCAATTTTTTTCCCACGATCTGAACTCCTTTCACCTCTTCTCATTAAGAGAATCTGCTTCCATTCTTATACATGCGCACTACACCGTTCCTCTGTTGTTCCTCCTGGTTTATCATAACAGATCCCTTTCATTAGTCGATCCTATTCAAGTGCACCTCACTTATTAATTAAAAAGGTTGAGTTCTAATAATAACAAAAATGATGTCACTATCGGTCCTACTTGCAAATATAATAGATGCCCTGTTCTATTTGCCGATTTTTTGCCTAGTGCAGGTTTAATGGTCAATGGTTTTTGTAGCTAATCATGAGGCATCACTCAATCTCTCTGTTAAAACAATGTCAGTGGGATGGCCAGTCAATTTCACGGCCTCTCTACCCCGGGTTCGTGTCAAAGATCATTAATAACTGTACATATATTCCCCCCCCCCCTTTTTTTCACGTTTTCACTTTAAATTTATTTTGTCTGTTTTTTTCATTGCTTTGATTGTTGATTATGATTTTTCTGTTTGAGCTAAATGTATCAATGTATATTTTATTTAATTCTTGTAAGGGCCATGTAATGCGGCTTTACTCCACGTGGCAATGAGTCATTGCTCTGCAGCACACGGTGAACTGACGTCATAGCCAGGGATCCCTCTTCCTTTCTCCCTTTTTTTTTCTTCCTCTTTTTTTCTGTATATCCTTTTTAAGGGCTCCTCCTTGGTCTCTGTAAAATTCTTTTCCCTGAAGAAGGAGGCAGCTGTGGTCTCCGAAACGCGTAGGAATGAAGTAAAATAAAAGAATTGTGTGTTCAACACTGATGTCCGTGGTCTTCAAGCGCGGTGTTAAACCTGTTTTCTCCAGTCCCGAATTTGATGCCTCCTAATAGACTAGTGAGGGCAAGGTGCCAGTATCCTTAAAGAAGCGGCTCAGCACAACAGGCTTGAAAAGAGAAATGTGGAAACAATTGGGGAGGATACCAGAAGCTTACACTTGTAAAATACTGCATTAATCTACTGGAGGACCTCAAGGGGACCAATAAAGTGGGGATCCAACTTGTAGGAGGGCATCTTGAGATGGACATACTGTATCTGAAAGAGAGCCCTAACTTGTCTCCATCCAGGCTATAACGAGAGAGGATCCAAGCATCTCTTATCCGCATGCTTTTTCAGGACAGTAGTGGATAGCTTCAGAGTGGCCTTGGTATCCGCCCAGATTTTGGAGAAACTCTTAATGAGATGATCTGCCACAGAGATGCTGGAGCTAGTAGCCACAGGGAAAGGAATATTGTGCTTCTGTCCATATACGATGTAGAATTATCATAATGAGTGCTTGAGCAGGCTAACACTCAATCTCTACATGATCCCTACGCCGCTGACACCCTTATTTGAACAGGTAATTAAAGAGAATCCTTTAGCAGATGTAAAGCCAATCTCAGCTTGGATGAACTAAGACCACAAGCTTGACCAGAAACTGGCAAAGTACATTCTAACCATTTGTTCCCGTACAGAAATTATGAATTGAGGTTTTATGAACTGCATCTATATAATAGATAAGAAATTAATATTTTCAGAATGGTGATAAAGTGGCGAACCCAAAGCATCATTCCGCGTTGCTGGATGATGACCGGGGTCCCGTCTAATGGATATCGGTCAGATAGATGACAAATTATATGCCATGTCTCCTATGTATGAACAGATAAAATCAAGCTAGGATATCAGCCGCCTGAGACCTTCAGGGGTCGAAGATATTGTAAAAGTTGGGAATCTCATAATTTTCTAAAACTAAGACATATCCTATAGCTACCTGAAGACTAGCCCTGTTAGGAGTTATAAAGAGGGGAGGAATGTGGCTGTACCTCACATTAATAAAAGGCAAATAGCAAATTATGATCCTTGTCAGACCTTGGAAGTTACAGCTTGCTGTGGGTTTTATCCATTTTTTTTTCCTAAAGAGTACCTTCCTCCTTTAACTCTGAGCCATTTCCGTGACATCAGGTTTAGTGATTTTCTTTTGTTTATCCCTTTTATCTTATGTAATGATATATGCTGTACTGTTTCATTCCCTTTTGTACCATCTTTTGTATATTTTTATAAACATTGCCTACTTTTCAGATTAAATATATAAAATGTAATAGATTTGTTCCTCTTGCTCTATAAACAGCATCACCAAAGCCATACGCTACCTATAATGGGTGTCTAATCGGCCTGTATAAACGATTGATGGTGGCAGCTAGCAGTAGTTCCTTTTATTATTGTGGAGTTGGCAGTGACTGTATCGAGGTATAGATATATTCCATGATCTGGAATCGGTCACTGGAGATAAAAATTAGACAACAATATATGATCACTTGCTTTTTTTCAGAAATAATGTAATCTACATTGATTAATATTTGAAGTTTTTTTGTAAGGGGTACACCATACCACTAGAACACTGTTTTACAAAAGATCCAAAGTTTATCACCATAAATCCTTTATTTTACACAAAACATGATGATCATAATTAGACAACAGCACAGAGAAAGATAACTACATTTTCTGAAGTTAACAACTGTCACCAATCAGTTGGAAGTGTACAGGCGTTTGCTTTGAAGCAATCTGCGGCCACAGAACATTACTAGTCTCTCACACTGCTCTGGTGTGAGTTTGGTCCACTCTTCTTTCACAAAAAGACTGACGGCATTCACCAAACTGCAATATGAACATGTGCATAACTGAACATGACACAAAATTACAGAGAGAGGCTTCAATATAGAGTAGGTACCCAGTTATGAGATATGCTGTGTTATGGCGACTGGGCAGACATAAAAATGTATTTTTATTGTATGTTAAATATCTCATTATTCTTAGATTTTCCTTAGCAGTAATGCATATCTATATTCATACATTCATGGTTTTCATGCATTAGCATTTCAGAGTGCAAACTGTCTCTTTTTTGTAATTGTATGTCATGTTCAGTTATGCACCTGTTCACATTGCAGTTTGGTGAGTGCCGTCAGTCTTTTTGTTTGCACACTGAGTGATATGGACTAGATAGCTTAGTGCGTATAAGCTGTTATAGTTCTTGACAGTGTGAGTCCTATTTACACAGGATGTTGCACTGCCAAAAACGATAATCTTTTTGCACTGCACAACATATTTCACCTGAAGAGTGAGAATTTTGCTTGTGTGCTAATTGGGAAATGCGCATTTTTAACAACGTTCAGTCATGATTATGTTGCAGTGTAAATTTCCCTTTAGCTACAGGTAATCCGGGGCAATCTGAAACACATCTATCTAATCAATGGTTCAGGCTGTAGATCAGCGTCCTCAGATTGACTGTTGTCAAGTCTATCACAAGCTCACCAGGAAGTTATTGATGAGAGCACAATTTCGTATTACAGCAAGGACAGAATGATAAAATACAGATTACTAAGCCAATAGTGAGTACAAGATGATTTATTTTCAGGGAATTTCTGCCAATGTAACTCAAAATTCGTCATTTTAATACATTTCTCCATCTTTTTACAGGATTGAGTATAAAAATGTTATAAAACATAGTTAATGTGTTTTGGAAAAGAAGGAACACAAAATATTTTTCTTTTCCAGTAGATGACTGCAAGGAAGAGTCAAAAGGACATTTTCTTACATCTCCAGATGAAAAAGCAATGTTTGATGATATTCAAGATAATTCCAGAGAACACACAATTAGATCAAAATTGCCCTCACTCTGTCACAGTGGAGATCTGTCATCTGATTCTGAGCAACCTTCTGTTGCCCATTCACAGACTACTAAGCAGATTTCAAGTCACAGAGGGGATCATACATTTGGAAGATGCGAAGGAAATATTGACAGCAAGGAGACAAGAGACAGCAATACAGAAGAGACGCTGTTTTCATGTTCAGAATGTCGTAAATGTTTTAAGCAGAAATCTCGTTTAGTTCAACATCAGAAAATTCACACAGGAGAGAAGCCATATTCATGTCTGGAATGTAGTAAATGTTTTAAACAGAAATCTTATTTAGCTCAACATCAAAGAATTCATACAGGAGAGAATCTGTTTTCATGTCTGGAATGTGGGAAACGGTTTACCCAGAGATTAGGTCTGGTTGAACATCAGAGAATTCACACAGGGGAGAAGCCATTTTCATGTTTGGAATGTGGGAAAACTTTTACAACTAAATCAAATTTTCTTAAGCACCAAAGAAACCATCAAAGAGAGAAGCCTTTTTCATGTCATAAATGCGAAACATGTTTTACCTTCAAATCAGAGCTTGTTAAACATCAAAAAATTCATGGTGAGGAGAAGCCCTTTTCATGTTCAGAATGTGATAAATCTTTTACCCAGAAAGAACAACTTGTTAAGCACCAGAAACATCACAAAGGACACAAGCCATTAAAGTAATGCATGGGTACATATTCCCTAAATGTTCCAGATACAGCAGGCATTGTCAAGTTTGAATGTTGTTGTGTCAAAACTTTGATAATTTATGCTTTTGCAGATCGAGAAGTGGTGCAATATGTAAATATGAGTTTCCACTGAAACCTCCTTTCTGTATTCAACATGTTAAAAGGAATCGTTCAACAGGTTTTTACCAATCTTAGAGCAGCATAATGTACCGACAGGGACCCTGATTCCAGTGATGTATCACTTACTGGGCTACTTGCCATAGATTTGATAAAATCATTGTTTCATCAGCAGGCGATTACCATTGGAGAAGATGAAAACCTGTTGCAATGTAGTCTTCCATATTCATGAGCTATGTGTAATCCGATCTATGCAACTGATTGGCAACTTTCTGATTATTCAAAGTGTACACTGAAAGCTGTTAATCAGTAAAGTGGATAGGGTTATACAGAGCTTAGCATTCAAATCTGCAACAAGTAAAACAGGGATTTTGCCAAAACTGCAGCAAGCAGACTAGTACATGATACATCCTTTGAATCAGGAACCCTATCACTACATCATGCCATGCTGCTCTCAGATTACATAGCAAAACCCTGGTGACAGATTCCATTTGGCTAAATCTGCTGAAGGTTAGTTACAGGCAGGTACAGCCTGTAACTGGCTGACATTGGCTAATCTGAATAGCAAATTATCGTGTTTCCCCTAAAATAAGCCCTATAACAAAATTGAGCCCTAGCAGGAATTTTCTGCTTTTTCTGAGTAAGCCTTAAATATAAGTCCCCTACCCCCAGAATAAGCCCTAGTTGTGGCTCAATAATAGTGTCCATGCAGCTAAAAAAATGTTAGAGAATTCTGCAGGACACTTCATTAAAGACAGCAGACACCCCCAAAAGAGAGACAGACCCAAAAAAGAGATGACAGACCACGCAAATATACTCACCAGACCCTGAACAGCTACAGCTTGCAGGTGCTGACGGTCTACAAGCTCTCCTAAAGAGATCTGTGTAGCTGTCAGGTCCGCTCTCACACACACATCGGATCCAGGATCCCTCTGCTCCCATACACATCCGATCGTAGTATCATCACACACGCATCCAATCGCAGTCACACACACAGACACACACATCCTGTGATACCATACTGCTCCATGGACCTAGGGACAAAGTAGAACGCAAGGACCTGCGGTGGAACACATCAAGAACCCTGCGCAGGTCCCCTATGCATTCCACCGCAGAGCCTTGATGCATTCCACCGCAGGTCCTTGGGTTCCACAGCAGCTGGAAACCTTACGGTATCACCGGATGTGTGGGTGTGCTGTTACTGCAATTGTATGTGTGTGTTATTACTGCGATCAGATGTGTGTGTGTGTTTGTGTGTGTGTGTGTGTGTGTGTGTGTGAGAAAGCCAATGAATGCATTCCACAGCGTCTCAGGTTCCCTCTGCCGGCCGGACACGGGGATGACCACTGTGGAACACACGTGGACCTGCTGGGAGTGACTTCTATGGATCGCAAGAGGACCTAAGAGCAATGCAGATGTCTAAGGTCTGGTAAGTACGATTCTCCTTTGGGGGTGTCTGCCTTTTTTGGGGGTTAAACTTTCCCCCAACCCGTATTTCCCCCAAAATAAGCCCTACCCCTAAAATAAGCCCTAACACATTTTTAGGGGCAAGTAATGATATGACAGTGTCTTATTTTCAGGAAAACACAGTAGCAATACCTTTAAACAAGTCTCTACATACAGTTGTGCTCAAGAGTTTACATAGCCCAGGAGATTTTTTTGCTTCCTTGGCCTTTTTTCAGAGAATATGAATGATAACACAAAATCTTTTTTTCCACTTGGTTGGTGATTGGGTGAAGCCATTTATTGTCAAACTACTGTGTTTTTTTTTTTTTTTAAATCATAATGACTACCACAAAAGTTCAAATGATCTTAATCAAAAGTTAGATACCCTGGTGATTTTGGCCTGGTAACATGCACATAAATTGGCACAAATGGGTTTGAATGGCTAATAAAGGTAACATCCTCACCTGTAACCTATATGCTTGTAATCAGTGTGGGAAAGTGTGTGTGCATAAAAGCTGAGTGAGTTTCTGGAATCCAAACAGACTCTTGCATCTTTCATCCAGCTACTAATCCAGCTACTAAGGTTTCTGGATTGTGAGTCACGGGGAAATCAAAAAAATTGTCAATGGATCTATGGGAAAAGATAGTTGAACTGTAGGAAAGGGATACAAAAAGATATCCAATGAATTGATAATGCCAGTCAGCAGAATTCAAACTGTGATTAACAAATGGAAAATCAGTGGTTCCGTAAAAACCAAACCACGATCAGGTAGACCAACAAAAATTTCGGCCACAACTGCCAGGAAAATTGTTCACGATGCAAAGAAAAACCCACAAATTACATCAGCTGACATACAGGACTCACTGAAAACTAGCTGTGTAGCTGTTTCAAGATGCACAATAAGGAGGCACTTGAAGAAAAATGGGCTGCATAGTCGTGTCGCCAGAAGAAAGCCATTACTTCGCAAATGCCACAAAGTATCTCACCTACAATACGCCAAACGGCACAAAGACAAGCTTCCAAACTTCTGGAACAAGGTAATTTGGAGTGATGAGACTAAAATTGAACTTTTTGGCCCCAACCATAAACGTTACATTTGGAGAGGTGTCTTCAAGGCCTATGATAAAAGGAACACCATTCCTACTGTAAAGCATGGAGGTGAATGGCTGATGATATGGGAATGTGTGAGCTACAAAGGCACAGGAAACTTGGTCAAAGTTGAAGGAAAGATGACTGCAGTACTTTATCAGCAAATACTGGAGGCAAATTTGCATTCATCAGCTCAGAAGCTGCGCATGGGACATGCTTGGATGTTCCAACATGTCAATGATCCAAAACACAAGGCCAAGTCGACTGGCTACAGAAGAACAAAGTGAAGGTTCTGGAGTGGCCATCTCAGTCACCTGACCTCAATATCATTGAGCCACTCTAGGGAGAACTCAAGCATGCAGTTCATGTAAGAAAGCCCAGGAATTTACAGGAACTGGAGGCTTGTTGCCAAGAAGAATGGGCAGCTTTACATCTGAGAAAATAAAGAGCCTCATTCACAACTACCAAAAAAGACTTCAAGCTGTCATTGATGTTAGAAGTGACAATAACACGGTATTAAGAACTGGGGTATGTGAACTTTTGATCAGGGTCATTTGGATGTTTTTGATTGTCATTATGATTTAAAAAGAGAAAACACAGTAGTTTGACAATAATTGGCTTCAACTAACCATGAGGGGGAAAAAAGATTTTGTGTTATCATTCATATTCTCTGAAAAAAGGCCAAGAAATCAAAAAAGCTGCCGGGGTATGTAAACGTTTGAGCACAACCGTATATGCAGGGACTCTTCAGTGAGAGCCAGAGCCAACTCTTCCCCCTCACACCCTAGGTAGGACAATAGAAAAAAAAATCAGCAGAACTGTTGTAACTCTGAAAGAATTTTAGAGCCCAATTAATAAGAATACTACAGTGTGGTAAACTCTCTAGACTGATTCATCTAGACACAAATCTCATTGTTTCTTACAGTAGCTTTATATTGTCTATTGTGTATTTATTGTGAATGAACAGTTGCTGACAGTAGGTCAAGAAGCCTGTTTGCAAGGGGCAGCTTGAAATGTGAACAGAGCAAAAGATATAAAAAAATTCAACTATGGATTAAAACAAAAACCAAAGTAACTATCGTAATAATTAACCCCTTTTTTCAAAAGGGATATGTTGGAAGGCATTATTTCAGTTTATTTCGAAGTTGGACGGATCTAATAAAGTTTTATTTTTTACATGTGTATCTGTTCCTTGATTTATCTCTCCTCTGTCAGCACATACTGGTATTGTAAGGATTGAAAAGTACAAGCTGTGTAATGTAAGACCCTAACATTACAGTATATTTCAGCCTAATAAAGTTCTTGTAATTGTAACTTGAAATAGCACATGTCATTTTTGTTATTTTAAATCGCACTAGTCTTTCAGAAGTGCTTTATCTCAGCAGCGGTCTGGGTCCTTAGACCCCCAATGATTGCTCAAAACACTTTCTATTGAGTTATGTATTAGACAAGAATGAAAAGCTGCACAGAAGATTTGTATAGTGCACACCAAATAATTAAATATATGAAAATATATAAAGTTTATTGAAGAGAAAAAAAACACTGACAATTAAAAACAATTAAAAAAAAGGTACAATAAATATACAAACAGAAAATGGGAATATGGATAAAATAATTACAAAAATGAACCCCACACCAAGCAAACATAGGCAATGATATATAGACATACAAATTGACAAATGTGCAACTGAATGTACCAAAATTAAAATTTTATTCAGAATTAGTAAAATATATAAAATAAAAACGTAATGCTGATGACAATATGGTACAGTCATGGCTGACAGTAATTGAAGCTGCAATCATTAAATTCCTTGATGTTTACATAGTCATGGCTGAAAATGCTGGCACACTTGAAATTGTTTCAGAAAATGAAGTATTTCTCTCAGAAAATTATTGCAATTACACATATTTTGTTATACATATGTTTATTTCTTTTGTGTATATTTTGAAAAACACAAAAAAAAAATAGAAAACGAAGCAAATTGGTTATAGTTTCACACAAAACTCCAGAAATGGGCCAGACAAAACTGTTGGCATCCTAATATTTGGTTGCACACCCTTTGGAATTGCAATCAATCGCTTCTTATAGCCATAAACAACCTTCTTTTTTTTTAAACTCGTTTTATTGAAAGTTAAGTAAATCATTACATTAGAGAATAAGTCAGCAAATTGTACAGTAAAAGAAGGTACATGTAAACTGGTTGATAATCAGGGAAATAAAGCAACAACAATCAAGTCAACGTCTATTACTTTCAGCATGGTCATAGTACATCAAACATAGCAAAGGTGTCAGCTCGCAAGACATATCCATCTTGAGGCAAAAAGCCCATATTGTCAAGGAGAGTGCAGCCCAGGTTTCGGGGATCTCGTAATATCCCTGATATAGTGTATCATGAATCACATGTGTCTCCTTTCCGCCTACCGGGGCACTATTGGCTATTATTGCGATAATACCGATTGTAGGTTATCAGCCAGAGAACCGGGTGATCCTCCAGTCAAGGGCGATCCCATCCATCTACCCCATATTTTGTCGAATTTATTTAAAGAGCCTCTTGTCTTATAAACAAATTGTTCTGACGGAATTATAGCATTTACCAGTGCAATCCAAGAGGCTCTAGTTGGGGGATGATTGCTCATCCAATTTAGTATAATGCCCTTCCGGGCCAGAAAAAGGACCTTTTTTATTAATAGATTCTCATCTTGGGACCAGGAGTGTACATCTACCACCCCAAATAGACACAGGATTGGGCACATAGCAACCGCTTTTTGAAGTATGGCGGTAAGAGTCGTTACAATCTCACTCCAATAGGAGAGAATGACCCGGCAATCCCATATCATGTGCCAGAAATCAGCACCGTCTCTCCCGCATCTCGGACAGCCCATCCCCACCGATTTATTCGTCTTTTTCATCTTGTTCAGTCTCTGGGGAGTGATATAACTTTGGTGTATTATATATAACTGAATCAGTCTATTATTAACTGCAGGAGAGACCAGCGTGTGGGATTCGACAATGTCGTCCCACACTACATCAACAATTTCAGGGATCCTGGCACTCCACCTCTCACGGACAGAAAGAGGACTGTTCATGGCCTTGGCCCGAATGAGGGAGGAGTATAGTTTAGAAATAAGACCACCAGGGCCCTGTGATCTAATAATTCCAATGACTGGGAAGGAAGAGAATCTAACCCCACAGCCAGAGAACTGAGCTTGAAAGGCGTGCCTAATCTGGAGATACTGAAACCCATGAGATTCCGGCAAATCGAATTCTGTCCGCAGTTGTGCAAAGGGGCGGAGTTCACCATCCCGGACCAGTGATCCCAGGGAGACTATTCCGCGATTCCTCCATTCACCAAACCCTGGCAACCCACAAAAGTGTGGAAGGTCCAGGTTATCCCATATGGGTGTCTCAGTTGGTACATCATGAAATCCGAATACGGCTATAGCCTCTTTCCAGATCCTGGCCCCCAATTTGTGCATCGGGAGGACACGACCCTCAGGGGCCCTCCTGTGATCCGTCAGCAACGGCCACAGGAGATCCACACCTGTGAACTCTGCCAGGAGTCCCTCCGGAGAACCCCTAACCCCGGGGAGTGTCCATTGACCCAGATATTTCAACTGTCCGGCCAGGTAGTATATATAAAGATCAGGAAGGGCCATACCCCCCATGTCCTTGGGTCTCTGTAATTTGGCCAATTGGACCCTTGATCTGGACGTGCCCCAGACAAAGGTGATCATTAAAGATTCCAGGGACCGAAAGAAAGAGCGGGGAATCTGTACAAATACATGCTGGGTAATATAGAGACACTTTGGTTGCACTATCATTTTAAGGAGGTTAATCCTTCCCGCCACTGATAGCGGGAGTTGGCTCCATCTATTAAATTTCTCCCCGAAGTATGATAATAAGGGGGCAATATTTCTTGCTATCATCTCCGAAGGGCTTCCCGCCAGTATAATTCCAAGGTATTTAACATGATCCACCACCGGAACCCTACATATGCGGTCATGCACCAGTTCCTCTCTGTTCCGAGACAGAAAGAGGAGGTACGACTTTGACCAGTTTATTGACAGACCTGAGAACTCCCCAAATCGATCAATCAATTGCACGGCTCTAGGAATGGAGGAATCCGGATCAGATGCAAACAGTAACAAGTCGTCTGCATACAAAGACAAACGTTCATCTCCCTTACGGTGTCTCACTCCCCGGTAAATTGGGTCCGCTCGAATGCGCACCGCCAGTGGTTCCATGGCAAGGGCGAACAGGAGAGGGGATAGGGGACATCCCTGTCTGGTTCCCCTCCCCAAAGGGAAAGTTTCCGCCACCCCGCCACCCACCTGAATGTTAGCAGATGGAGCTTTATATATAATCTCAATCCAGCTGATAAATTCGTTGCCGAAACCAAATGCCCGCAGCACCTCCAGCAGGTATGGCCATTCTATAGAGTCGAAGGCTTTGGCCGCATCCAGGGAGACCAGAGCCCAATCCTCCGCTAACTTGGTCCCCATCTGTAAGACCACCTGCGCCCTCCTCAGATTATCCGAGGTACTCCTACCCGGGATGAATCCCGACTGATCCTCATGTACTATAGAGGAGACCACTTTATTGAGTCTAGTTGCTAGAATTTTGGTAAGAATTTTGTAATCAGAGTTCAACAAAGAGATCGGTCTGTACGAGCCACAATCCAATGGATCCTTATCTGGTTTCAATAGTAGGACGATGGTTGCCTCATAAAAGGAATCAGGCGACCGTCCCCTGCGGAACGAAGCCTCAACCGTCTCCAGGAGGGCTGGAGCCAGCTCCCCCCGATATTTGTCAAAAATTTCAATCGGGAGTCCGTCTGGCCCAGACGCCTTACCCTTATTGAGGTTCCCCATCGCCTCCACCATCTCCTCCATACTAATGGGCTCAACCAGGGCCGATCTCTGGGCCAAAGTCAATCTGGGAAACTCCATATCTCGTAAGTAATCGGCGATCTCCTCCCTTGACACGGTCAGCCTGGACTCATACAGGTTCCTATAGAAGTCCAGAAATACCTCCAGAATACCATTGACGGAAGTGATTGATTCGCCACTAGGGTCTCTGATCTTAAGGACCGCAGGTGAGCTATTGGATTGACGCACCAGGAACGCTAGTAAGCTACTGGATTGGTTCCCTTGCTCAAAATATCTCTGGCTCGTGAAGAATACATGTCTCTAAGCCTTATCTTGCAAGTACAACAGATATTTCCTCCCAGCCTGTAGCCATTGAGATCTGTTTTCCTCAGAGGGGTCCGAGGTGAATCTATGTTCAAGCACTCTATTTTGGGTGGCCAGTTCCTCCTCCTCTCTGGCCGCCTGTTTCTTGATATAAGAGATAGAGGAGTGACAGCATCCCCTCAAATACACCTTGAGCGCGTCCCAATAGGCCGAGTGATTCTCTTCCACGGAGTTCATTTCCGTGTATGCCCTGAGCTGATCAGGAATCCTGTCATTGGTACCAAAGAGTGAAAGCCACCAAGGGTTAATCTTCCGTGACACTTTACGAGATTTACATCCCTCCCATTTAATGCCTACAAATACCGGGGAGTGATCTGATACTGATCTGGGCAGGTGACATACCGATTGTATATGGGCACAGACTCTTTCATTTCCACAAATGTAATCAATTCGAGATAATGAGTTTTTCCCTGGAGTATAACATGTATATTCTCTCAGTACTGGGTTAAAAAACCGCCACATGTCACACCAACCCACCTCCTGTAAGAATGCACTCAATCTAGTTTGTATCGTGGGGGAGATCGGGACCTGTCGGGTGTTGAATCTATCCAGTCCTGTGTTATTAATCAAATTAAAGTCCCCCATGCAGAGCACCAGGGCTTGTGGGAATTGTGAGGCAAACTTAGCCGCCTCATACAGAATCGAGATTCCCATCGCAGGGGGGATGTATATGGCTAAGATCACTATCATAACCCCATCGATGTGAGCCTGGATAAACACATACCTCCCATCATTATCCTTTATAATCTTACCCGGGTCCCACCGCAGTGCTTTGTGAATTAGTACCGATACTCCCCTAGAATATGAGGAATGAACAGAGTGAGCTGACCATTGAACCCAAGGCTTCTGAAGCACTCTAGTGTTTTCCAACAATAAATGGGTCTCTTGTAAACATACAATCTGAGCTTTGGATCTTTTGATATGGGCGAATACTGCCGCCCGTTTCCTGGATGTGCCCAGTCCCCTAACATTCCATGTCATCAAGCTTAAAGCCATTGAAAGATGCCACTTGCTGAATTGCTAGAAAAATGTCAAAAACTTAACCTACAGTAGAACTTGGGTAAACGTACCCTTAAATACAAACTATCGGTTGCGCACACACAGCCGATAAGAACTGGTCCAGTAGTGCGACCAGGAGAGATTTTCCCTAGCAACGACTAGGGTGAACCAACGTGGTGTCACGCTTCCCGGCTCCCCTGCTAGGCTCCCCGGCTCTCCTGCCATGCTCCCCGGTCCCTCTGCCTTGCTTACCCGCTCCCGTGCCAGGCTTCCCGGTCCCCCGCTCCATAGCCTTCCTGTCCCGTCGCCTGCGGTCCCCAGGCAGCCCGGTCCCCGCTCCCGGCGCCCGTCGGCATCTCTGCCTCAGCCCGGCTCTCCTGCTTCCTCCTCACCGCTCCCTCCTCTGGCTTCTGGCACCCGGGCCTCGCACATGCGCATTAGGGCACGCGCGGTCATTGACCCTCTCTTAAAGGGCCAGCACCGAGAAACAGGAAATTACATAGACAGGTACAGGGTATATTAAGAATCACTTTCCTGGTGGGCGGGGCCTGTTCTACGTGTTTAGTAAGCTAGTGTTCAGGTCCCCTATTGCTTTGTCTTGTACCTTGCCTGCATTAACCCTGTCCTGTCTCGTAGAGCCTGTCCTGCCACGCCAGCCGCTCCGAACCACGCTCATTCCCGTACCCTGACGGTGACTTCGGCGGATGTGCCACCACCTCTGCAGCTCCGCCAGTCTCCAGTCCCTGGCTCCGCTTGGTGACCCGTTCCATCGCTCAGCAAGTCTCGGATCCCGCCTGACCTTACCACCTGGCCTCGGACTCTGAGCCTCGTCACCCGGACCACCGTCCAGAACTCCATCTACCTTTCCTGCTCCCCTACGGACTGTCTGACTACCACCAGTGCTTCGGCTACCGTGCACCCAGACCCTCTGGCGGGGTGACCTGCCTGGCTGCCTCCTCAAGGGAAACCGGTGTACGGCCCAGAGATTCCACCACCCGGACGTGACACGTGGCTAGATGGTGTACTTGGTACGGGGGTGTCCTCAAACAAGGACTTAAGCTTCTCCTGCAGTCCAATAAATGAATTACCCTGGAGCATAGCCTTTAATCGCGCATAAGTGAAAGGACCAAGAATAGGTGGGGATAGAAGTAAGAGAGAGAGAAGAAAAGGATAGAAAAAGAGGGGAAGGAGAGATGAGGAGGGAAGAGGGGAGGAGAGAAAGAAGAGAAAGAAAAAAAAAAAAAAAAGGGGGGGGGAGGAGGAAGAAAGAGAAATAGGGTAGGGGAGAGAAAGAGAAAGGGGAGAAATTAAAATAGGAGATAGAAGAGGGGGCGAGAGAGAGAGAATATAGAGATATGAGGAGTAGAAAAAGTATGAAGACTGAAGGAAGAAGGAGAATAAAAGAACAATAAGAAAGTAGGGGGGTGAGGTGAAGGGGGATGAGGAATTAAGCTGATAAGGGGGGGAGAGGGGAGGAAGAGGTGGGAGTGTGAAGGAAATAAGAGAAGAGTTTGCAGGTAACCTTAGACTATAAGTTATTATGACGTATGGTAACCTTAGAAACTTGATATAGCTCTAAAAAAGCAGAATTCAACTTTATGAACTTAAGTGCGTTGCCAAATACTGCGAGCCCAGAGTAAAGTTCCGATTTGGATCCCAAAAATACAGGATAAAACAAGATCGCATGAAAGAGTTCAGGGCAACGCCACAGCGGCCTGACCCATGTCCCGTCTGGTGTCAACTCAATCCGGTCCCATCAGCGACGAGTGATCCGGAGCTCAAACTGGGTTAAACAATGATCCCGGAGAACGCAGGACCCGTCACATTCAAAGGTGCGACCCCAAGCTACCCGCTCACGATGAGAGCCAAACCCGGAGACCGGTTCAATGGAAGACCAATAATAGACACATCCGGAAACTCACATGCCTCCGGGGGGGTCACAAGCGCACAAGCGCCTCCCGATGAGATCATCAGCTTCCCAACGAACTGGAACCAGAAGATCAGGACGTGAGCGCAATTGCGATCCCGCGCCCCGCTCCACTCACATGCCAGGAGGGATGAAACAAACAAAAAAATATTTCATAAACAACCTTCTTACACCTCTCAACCAGAATTTTGAACTACTCTTTTGCAAACTGCTCCGGTCTCTCATATTTGAAGGGCGTTTTCTCCCAACAGCAATTTTAAGATCTCTCCACAGATGTTCAATGGTATTTAGAGCCAAACTCATGGCTGGCCATTTCAGAACTCTCCAGCACTTTCTTTCCATCCACTTCTGGGTTCTTCATAAAATATGTTTGGGTTCATTGTCCTGATAGAAGACTCATGACCTAGGACACGAACCCAGTTGTGAAACACTGGGCACTACATTGCGACCCAAAATCCTTAGGTAATCTTCAAATTGCATGATGCCTTGCAAAGTTAAGAAACCCAGTGCTGGAGGTAGAAAAGAAACCCCCAAACATCTTTGAAAATCCACCATATTTGACTGTGTTCTTTTCTCTGTAGGCCTCATTCTGTTTTCAGTAAACTGTTGAATTATGTGCTTCACCAAAAATCTTAAACTTGGTCTCATATGTCCACAAGACGCTTTCCCAGAAGGATTTTGGCTTACTCACGTACATTTTGACAAACTTTTTATGCCTCAGTCAGCAGTGGGGCCCTCCTAGGTCTCCTGATGTAGTGTTTCATTTCATTCAAATGTCGACGGATAGTTTGCGCTGATACTTATGCACCCTAAGCCTGCAGGAAGATTGAATTTCTTAGGAACTTGATTGGGGCTGCTTATATACTCTGACGTTGCTCACAGTTCACACACTGTATAATGGGGGTTTTACTCACTCTGCTGCGATACGAGGTAGACTCAGGAACACTGTCTCTTTAAGAAGTCCCAGTATTTTATTTAAACACAGCACAAGCCGATGCTCCAACATAACATGAACCTCCTCTGGCTTTACAGGCAAAGTAAACAAGGTAACATAATCACGGCTTAAAGTCCGTTACCTTTACAATGCAGCTGCAGAGGTTTGGGATACGGTCCTCATGTATCCAAGTGGAGATATACTCAGCTCCACTCACTGACCCAGTCAGGGTCACTCCATGGAATCTAAATCTCTTCCACCCAGGAGATTTAGCAGTCTCCCCATACGCTGACTCCAGTCAGTGTTGCCCTGCTCTCAGAGGCTTCTTACACACAGCCTCACACACATTGCTCCATCTGGAAACAGCAGATCTAATTATACTTGATATGTGACCTGTCAACCACATGTCAAACACACCCATGGGTGGGTATGCAGGTGACCAGACCCACCTATCTCTTTTATTCACCTGAAAACCTCACCCTTTGAACACTGAAAGAAAATAAACTGTGGCACTACAGGTTACCGCATTCCTGATCGCATCGCAGGACTACACACACTTGCACAGGTTAATACTGCTGGCTGTGCAGATACCCCTGGGTCTGGTGCTGGAAGGGTTAAATAATTTTTTTTGGTCTCCTAATTAAGGATGAAAAGCCGGGCCTCAGCTGTTGTGAGTTCCTCATTTATCTGTGCTATAAATACACCCTTCTTAGCTGAAGGAGTTGCCAGTGATAGCTCTGTTTAGCCAGCCTCAAGATTGAACTTGTGAGCTTGTATGATTGCTAGAGTGGGACTAGCATTTCCGCTGCCCTGCACACTAGACAGGGTTGTGTTTAGGGAAAGACTAGGATAGGAATGTGATGGCCGCACTGGGTGAAAGAACCAGTCTAGGGACGTCAGGGAGCTCGGGGCTGCTGAGGGTAAGTGTCAGGGGTTACCCCTCCTCATTCTTCCCTAGTGGAAGTGTATCCCTTCCCCCATCTCGCCTTGTGCCAATTGTGGTGGAGTGAGAGAATCGGAACTTCCCTAGATTGGTATCTGGTGCATATCATCAGAAAAGTCTATCCTCACCATCAGGCTCTGGTGAAGTTTCGGTAGGCACTTAGTCATGCCCCTCTCAGAGTAAGCCTGTCTCTCTCTTCCCTCCCTCACTGTACGATGGCAGTAACCTTGAGATTGTTGATATTTTTCAACAATTTTTTTTCTTAATTCAAACAAAGCTGTTTCCACACAATTTTGGAAATTTTGTCCTGCACAATTTTGTAGTTTTATGTGAAATTATGTCCAATTTGCCTTTTTTTCCCTATTTTATTTTGTGTTGTTCCAATACACACAAAGGAAATAAATATGTGTATGACAAAATGTGTAATTGCAAAAATGATCTGGGAGAAATACTTTATTTTCTGGAACAATTTCAAGGATGCCAACATTTTCGCCCGTGACTGTATTCCTATAAAAAGCATAAGAACTGATGAGACACATAATAAAGACTTAAGAAAACCCTATAAGAAAAAAAACCTTAAAAAATTATTTATTTAATTTCCTTAAAACCAGATATTCCAAAAACACAAAAAATACAAAAATAAATAAAGTGCTCAAGTGTTAAGGGGGCTTTACATGCAACGATATCTCTAACAATATGTCGTCGGGGTCACGGAATTCGTGACGCACATCCGGCGTTGTTAGCGATGTCGTTGCGTGTGACACCTATGAGCTAGTGTTAACAATCAAAAATACTCACCTAATCGTTGATCGTTGACACGTTGTTCATTTTCAAAAAATCGCTGGTGCTGGACGCAGGTTGTTCGTCGTTCCTGAGGCAGCACACATCGCTACATGTGACACCCCGGGAACGACGAACAGCAGCGTTCCTGCGTCCTCTGGCAACGAGGTGGGCGTCACGTTAATGCGGCTGGTCTCCACCCCTCCGCTTCTATTGGCGGGCCGCTGTGTGACATCGCTGTGACGGCGCATGAACCTGCCCCTTAAAAAAGAGGTTGTTCGCTGCCCACAGCGACGTCGCTAGGAAGGTAAGTATGTGTTACGCGTCCTAGCAATATTGTGCGCCACGGGCAGCAATTTGCCCGTGATGCACAAACGACAGGGGCGGGTGCTTTCACGAGCGACATCGCTACGTGTAAAGCAGTCTTTAGAGGCAGGGATTGGCCAATTTGCCCTCTTTCTTTCCCTACCTTGACACGGAGGTTGGCACCGTAGTATTGCGAATGGCGCCCCCACTCAATGACGACTCACCCTCTTTTCCCTATTCTGGTCTGAGGTGCAGATAATCTGGGAGTACAGGGGTAATAGGGATGCCTCAAACTGAGATATATATATATATACTAGAGCTGACCACAATAATGAATCAATATAATAATGGTGAATCTCTTATTCCTCAGTCCCTGTCAATAATGTAATCAATCTCAAATTGGGCAATACCTGCCTCTAAAGGCCCTGTTACACGCAACGACATCGCTAACGAGATATGGGGTCACGGAATTTGTGACGCACATCCGGCGTCGTTAGCAATGTTGTTGCGTGTGACACCTACAAGCGACCGCTAACGATCCGAAAATAGGCAAAAATCGTTGATTGTTGACACGTCGTTCCTTTCCCAAATATCGTTGCTCGTTTTGGACGTAGGTTGTTCGTCGCTCCTGAGGCAGCACACATCGCTACGTGTGACACCCCGGGAATGACGAACAACAGTGTTCCTGCGTCCTCTGGCAACGAGGTGGGAGTGACGTTAATGCAGCTGCTCTCCGCCCCTCCGCTTCTATTGGTGGCCCGCTGTGTAACGTCACTGTGACGCCGCACGACCCGCCCCCTTAAAAAAGAGTTTGCCGGCCACAGCGACGTTGTTAGGAAGGTATGTGCGTGTGACGCGTACTAACAATATTGTGCGATCGCTAGCAATGTTGCTGCGTGTAAAGCGGCCTTAACACTTGAGCACATTATTTTTGTATTTTTTGTGTGTTTTTGGAATATCTGGTTTTAAGGAAATTGAATAATAAAATGAGTTTTAAGGGTTTTTTTCCTATAGGTTTTTTTCAGTTTATGGGTACCCCTTGGTTGTATCAGTTTTTGGTTTTACACAATAAAGACTTACCAATTTGTTAACAGGTATGAGGCTCCAACAGCACAGACAGTGAGGAGACAGTGTTAGCTGAATGAACAGCGGCTTATTCATTAACATAAAGAAAAGATGCCTTCATCACAAGATCAAGGAATAGTGAAAATAATGGCAATGAAACAGATTATATTGCAAGTATAGTACAGCAATTCAGATGAATAGGATATTAAGAAATTGCTATTTACACACTATAATTCTATGTGAATTATAAAGAAACAGTTACCATCGCTAATGTTTAAGTCCTAACACCCCAAACCAGTAAACAACAGTGTCGTTACTGTACTTATTACCATTGTCACTCTTTAGGCTACACAAAGTGTCACAACGGGATTAACAATTCTACACAGTAGTGCAGAAGTCTTAATAGGTGAGTGTCACAAGGAGGTTTTTGCAAGCATCGCCAACTGTCATGTCGGTGTCAGGATCTGTGGAAACAACCGATTTTTGCATTCTGTCTGCTAACTTCTCTCTGATGTCTGTGATCAGCGCAGAGAGACTCAGGGGTACTTTACACGTTGCGACATCGCTACCGATGTATCGTCGGGGTCACATCGTTAGTGACGCACATCCGGCACCGGTAGCGACATCGCAGCGTGTAACACTAATGAGCGATGATCAACGATTGCAAAATCATTCCAAAACGGTGATCGTTGACACGTCGTTCATTTCATTAATATCGCTGCTGCCACCGGTACGATGTTGTTTGTCGTTCCTGCGGCAGCACACATCGCTATGTGTGACACTGCAGGAGCGACGAACATCTTCTTACCTGCGTCCACCGGCAATTCGGAAGGAAGGAGGTGGGCGGCATGTTACGTCCTGCTCATCTCCGCCCCTCCGCTTCTATTGGCCGGCCACTTAGTGACGCGGCAGTGACATCGCTATGACGCTGAACGCACCTCCCCCTTGAAGGAGGGATTATTCGGCGATCATAGTGACGTCACTGTCAAGGTATGTGCGTGTGACGCTGCCGTAGCGATAATATTCGCTACGGCAGCGATCACACAATATCGCACACACGATGGGGGCGGGTGCTATCGCGCGCAACATCGCTAGCAATTGCTAGCGATGTCGTAGCATGTAAAGCACCCCTCAGGCGTCGACTCACAGACTTGTAGTTCATACGCAAGCTACCAAGAGTTAATCTCTGCTGGGCTGCTTGTTAATCTCCTTTGGTCACATGCTATGGGAGAGCCAGTCACATTTGCTCCTCTCCTAGCTATGCTGGCTGGATGCTTCCATTAGTGCTAACTATAGTTTATCTATACTGGCCTGGAGAGGAGGTTTGATCCAGACTTACAGGAGGTTGTTCTGCATTATTGCTGTGAGTGGTTGTAGTGTTAACCCTTGTTGTTCTTTTGTTGCTTTCTTCTCTTAATTTTCTCCTTAGTTTCTTACTAATTAATTCCTGTGAGTTTGTAGTGTGTCCGAGTTTCTGTTTTTCACTGTCTACATCTGTGTTTCAATCACATTCCTGCCCCTTTCGTCCTTGGGGGGGACAGATTAACTCTGGTCAGGGGAATAGCCAAGCACAACACTCGTGCCTCTCCACCATTAGAAATAACCCTGGGGTTAGGGATAGCCTAGGGACCACTAGCATGAGAGAAAGTATACTAGCCCCCATATCTTGTTATCCTGCAGTCACATTGTGACAGTGAGTTACTCTGCACCCTTAGCAAACTGACAGCTTTTGTTCTCTGAAGCACTGCCTCAGTCCCTACTTCATACCTGACTAGTGGCACCTATTGCATTAGAGACACATCAGGATGTCTCATCTTTTGGAATCTCTGACCAACCAGCCACCTCAACATTTGCATCCAATGCTGATGTTCCCACACTCAAGTAGACTATTCTTCTAGGTCAAGTTCCAGCTCAGTGAATTCACGGCCGTTACAGCTAAACAGCAACAAGTAAGGTGTGTACTGGGTCGTGTTGTGTGCTCAGTTGTTGTATACCCACACCAACTTCAGAACAAATTCAGGCCACTTCATCTTCTGATCATCTAATGTTGTTAGCATTTCGAGCAATGTTCTATTTAACAGGCCCCATTTGCCTGGGGGTTTTAGGGCATTGTTTGGGTCCTCTCAATACCGTAGAGTCCAATGCAATACCCATGACTCTCCCGTGGAAGCAAGCCCCTTGATCGGAGTTGATCCTCTTCAGGCAGCCATATACCCAGATGAAGTCTCGAGACATGGCTCAGCCAATTGATCCTGGGGCTTGGTCACGACTGCGAACTTTGTGAAATTGACTGTCATCACCAGGCAGTATTCATACCCATTATATAATGAGCCAATCATAAGGTAATCCATCATTAATACCTCTAGCGACTCAGATGTCCTTATCATCCAGGTGGGTGCCCTCTGCTCTGGAGGCTCGGTCAATTCATAATGCTGGGACTTCTGACAGATCTCTTCCACCACCCGTCATAGTTGGGGCCAATACACGAGCCACTGCAGCCATTGAAAACATTCTGTTATAAAGTTTGCGCCCTTCTCATGTTCCTCCTTTGCTGCACTCAGAGCCATCCCCTCTGGTATAATATCTTGCCAAGTAGTCCTGAACTCTGGGTAACTGTATCCACTCTTCATATAGAGCCGTTCCCATTGTCCTAATGTCTATAAGGCACCGATGGACAAGACTGTTCTCTCGTCTCTGCTGGGCTTCTGGCCTAGGATGACCCACCTTCTTAATTTCAACAGCTCAGGTTCTGTTTGCTGTAGTTGGACCCATTCGACTCTTGGGCTGCCAACACTCAATTTGATCAGTGTTCTGCTCCAGATTCTTGATAGGCCACAAGGGATGTCACAAAGCTCCTGAACTCTGGAGTATCATCCCTCTCCAACTCTTCATACACATACTGCACTAGGTCTTCATCAGTCACTCTGGATAATTGTCCGGGTGGGTATATTCAGCCTTTGGACAATAGAGTATCTTTCATTGATACTTGGATTTCCTTGTAACCCACCATTGTTCAAGTGCTTCAAGTTTCATATGTTCTAGATGTGCAATTGGGTTGTTATCAGTCCACACCTGAACTTCAGACCCTGACAGATAATTGACAAATTTCTCAGTTATGGACCACACCAAAGTTAGCAATTCCAGTTTAAATGAGCTGTAGTTTTCGTAATTCCCCTCCGTGTCCCATAGGGTTCAACTGGCATAGGTAATCATCCGTTTTTCCTTCCTGAATCTGAGCCAGCAGCACTTTTCTATCATAGAGATCATATAATACAAATGGTTGAGAGAAATCTGTGTAGGCCAGAATAGGAGCAGTTGTCAGTGCTACCTTAATGATTGGAAGGCTTCTTTCTGCCTTGGCCTACACTTTATTGACTGACTCATGGGATTTTTGGCCATCCTCCTTAACAGTTTATGCAATAAATGAGAATCTATGTCACAATGTAAAAAAAGGGAAGGGGAATGATAGGACAGGATACCACTTCTTAATAAACATAAGACAAAAAATCTGGCACTCCAATAGTGAAAACAATGTTAGTGTGATTTATTAGTGGTTGCAATTGAAATTAAATCAAGTATAACGTTTTGGACTATAACAGATCTTCATCAGACTTAAAATACAATAGAAAAAGAATGGAAAAAGTCATAATGATTTACTTACAAAAAAGCATCATAAAGATTTATATATGAAAAGAACATTTGAAAGGGGAAATGCTAAAACCTGGAATTTCAAGAAAGCTGATTTCAACAAGTTAAGGGAAAAGCTTAAAGGGAAACTGTCAGATAATTTATGTGTTCTAACCTACAAACAGTGTGATGTGTGTCCTAGTAACCCCTTCCTACCCATCCCTGTGTTTTATTAATGTGTAATGTGAATGTATAAAAATGTGTTTTATTAATTATGTGTACCCTATGTAAATGAGCAGGGGCTCTAGCCCCATTGGTGTCACATCGCCCTGTGGGTGTTTGCATGTTTTCCGTGGTATCACGCCCCTGTGGGCATGATACCATGGATTTACATCAGCGACGTGACCGTCGCTACTTGAGATCCCGTGCATGCGCACTTACCATTCCCGCAGCCTTGTTATTAGGGTACTTGTTTCTCGTCTTCAGATGCACTCTGCACATGCTCAGAAGACTCCTGCAGTTCCGGTCATGTGCAAAGCGTGTCTGAAGACGAGAAGCAAGCACTCGGATAACAAGGCTGCGGGAATGGTAAGTGCGCATGTGCGGGATCTCAAGTAGCGACAGTCTCGTCGCTGATGTAAATCCATGGTATCACGCCCCAAGGGGCGTGAGTCCACGGAAAACATGCAAATGCCCATAGGGCGATGTGACGCCCATGGGGCTAGAGCCCCTGATCATTTACATAGGGTACTCATTAAGTAATAAAACACATTTTAAGTTACTTGTCTATGTTGAATTCTTCAGTTGATGGGAGCGAGCTCTCAGAGTCTATACACGTTCATACCAAGCCTTTGGAACTCAGGATTGGTGCTTTTCATACAGAGATTACCTTCTATGTACTTCCAGATTTGGCTCTTCCATGATTGGAGATCCATGCACCTAGCACCTGCCTTTGAGACTGCTCTCTCCTCAGCCATCCACATCCATCTCCGTCCCTGAACCGATGCAGGTTAACTATGTAAAGATGGCTGAACAATGCCAAGAGTGTCGTCTAGCTTTTACTGAGTTTTGCTTTCACAGCTGGAGCACCTCTCACTGTATCCGGCGCTTTGCATACCAAGAATATTGCCTGGTATGTGCTTCCAGATCTGGCTCATCCACTTCTCCTAGGTCTGAGGTGGCTACAGATTCATGAGCCAGTTTTCAATCTGCACTCTGGAGAAGTCATCCTTTAGGGTCAGTCCTGCCACGAGAAGTGTCAACATCAGGGGCAGCATGGTGGCTCAGTGGTTAGCACTGCAGCCTTGCAATGCTGGGGTCCTGGGTTCTAGTCCCACTAAGGACAACATCTGCAAGGAGTTTGTATATTCTCCCCGTGTTTGCGTGGGTGTTCTCCGCTTTCCTACCACACTCCAAAAACATACTGATAGGGAATTTAGATTGTGAGCCTCAATGGGGACCGTGTTGCCAATGTATGTAAAGCGCTGTGGAATTAATAGCGCTATATAAATGAATAAATATTATTAATATTATTATTATTATTATCAGCTCGACCAGTCCAGCAACCACGGTATCTGTCTAGTCTTCCAGGTCTACCCTCTGCCTATTGGTACTTTGCAGATGTCTTCGACAAGAAGGAGGCTGAGGTCTTACCCCTGCACAGACCATACAACTATTCTATATATCTTCTGCCTGGAGCCACTCTGCTTAGGGGCGATATCTACCCTTTGTCACTGGCTGAGACACAGACAATGTCTGAGTATGTCAAAGAGAACCTTGCTAGGGCCTTCATATGGAAATCCTCCTCTTTTCAGCCGTGGCTGGGTTCTTCTTCATAAAGAAGGATGGTTCTCTCCAACCCTGTATTGACTACAGGATTCTAAGCCAGGTCACGATTTAAAAACAAATATCCTCTCCCTCTCACCCCTGAGCTGTTTGACCCTCTCAGAGGAGCTTGAATCAAGCTGGCCTTGGAGAAGTGGCAATATTTTCTAGAGGGGGATGTGACGGGGTGTACAGCAGAGCAAGGAGAGACAACAGGCCGAGGATGATCCAACAGGTTTACTAACAGGAATACAGGAACAGCACACGACAAGTCCAAATAAAACAGATTCGGGGGCACCTCCCGATAATCCAAAGTGCCAGATCACGACGTAATAGTCCTTTTCAGAGTCCCAGAAATCCCACACAATCCACTGGACGGCGAGATCTGTCCGCAGAATCAGATCTCGCTCCCTTCCTCTTCAACACTCAGCTCCCAACTAACTGCTCTAACATGTTCTTCTCTCCTGGGATCAGCCCCTTAGGTGGGCACACCTCCCCCTGGCCATTTGATGCATGAATGGACTTTAGACTGCTGGCTCTGTTCTGTTTACCAAGTTGTAGATTGGAGAAGTCCCATGCTGAGAAGAACAATATATATATGCAACCCCCACCAAATCAATGACAATAGCTACTGCTGAAGCCTGATTGCAATATGATACAGGCTGGGGGGAAGATATGGTCACTTACATCCCAAGACATAGTATTACAGCAAATACAGTGAGAAGGCAAAACACATCATGACAATTCCTTCCCCTCCCAACTTGTGTACGTACTAGGGACCTCTACAGGTCGCTGGTTAAGTACACGCAGGCATGGCTGAGAGGACTCAAGGCTCCTCTTGCCTGGACAGTCCATCTGCATTTTGGTGTTGGCTGCCCCTTCTATATTGTATGGTAAAGTTATAGGGCTGCAGAGCCAGGCTCCATCGCAGTAATCGTCCATTGTCCCCAGAGACTCTGTTCAGCCAGGTGAGGGGATTGTGATCAGTAACCACAGTGAATTCTCGTCCATACAGATACGGCCATAGTTTCTTAAGGGCCCACACTACAGCCAGACATTCTTTTTCAACAGTTGCATAGGCCAATTCTCGGTCCAGCAGTTTCCTGCTGAGATAGGCAATGGGGTGTTCGTCCCCAGCTGCATTCACCTGGCTGAGGACAGCTCCCAGTCCATAAGCAGAGGCGTCCGTCTGCACAATGAATCTCCTCTTGTAGTCTGGAGCAGCCAGGACAGGATCGCAGACCAGAGCGTCCTTCAGCCGGTTAAAAGCCTCATCACAGGCTGGAGTCCAGATCACCAGCCGGGGCATTGTTTTCTTGGTCAGGTCGGTAAGAGGCTTGGCCACAGTACTGAAATGAGAAACAAATTTTCGGTAATAACTGGCAGTGCCCAGAAAAGCCATAACTTGTTTCTTAGTTTGGGGTACAGGCCAGTCTCTAATAGCCCGGATTTTGGCAGGCTCAGGACGGAGCTTCCCTCCTCCCACTCTATGCCCTAGATATTGGACTTCACCCATCCCCAATTGGCATTTATCGGGTCGAATAGTTAGGCCGGCTGCCAGAATCAGGTCCAAAATAATGGCTACTTGATTCAGATGTTCCTCCCATGTGTGGCTGAAGACGGCGATATCATCCAAGTAGGCACAAGCAAAGTCACCACATCCCCGGAGGATCTGGTCCACCATTCTCTGGAAGGTGGCCGGGGCATTTTTCATTCCAAAAGGCATGCTTAGAAATTCATACAGACCAAAGGGGGTTATAAAAGCGGACCGTTCTCTCCCTTCATCCGTTAGAGGGATCTGCCAGTATCCCTTACTGAGATCCAAGGTAGTGACATATCGGGACCCAGCCAGTCGGTCTAGAAGTTCGTCAATACGAGGCATTGGGTAAGGATCGCTGACGGTATGGTCGTTTAGTCGCCGATAGTCCACACAAAATCGAGTACTCCCATCCTTCTTGGGTACTAACACCACAGGGGAGGCCCAAGGGCTATGGGAGGCCTGGATTACCCCAAGCTGTAACATCTCCTCCAGTTTGTGCTGCATGGTGTTTCGAACTGATTTAGTTACCCGGTAAGGAGCCAGTTGTATGGGACGGATGCCCTGAGTGTCCACATGATGTTGGGTGACGGTGGTTCGACCTGGTTGGGATGAGAAAGCAGCCCGTCTCTGTTGAAGCACTTCCAGCATCTGGATTTTCTGTAAGGAGTCCAGGTGATCTCCCAGGGGAACCTGTTCCACAGTGGATGGGGCTCTCGCTGCTTCCACGAGATCAGGTAGAGAGTCCTCATCCTCTTGACCATCTTCTGAAGCCAACCGACAGCTTGCTATCATTGGAATGTTCCGGTCATGGTACTCCTTAATCATATTCACATGGACAGTCTTTTGCCTTAGCCCCTGATCATCTAAAGCAAGAAGGTAATTGGTATCATTCAGTTTTTTGAGAACCCGGAAGGGACCCTCCCATGTGGTCTGCAGTTTATTCTGCCAATGGGGAACAATCATTAAGACTTGTTGTCCTTCTACAAACTCCCGATAGCGTGCTTTACGGTCATACCATGTCTTCTGTCTGGTTTGAGCCATACACAAATGACTCTGGGCAAAACTAGCAAGTTGGGCCAGGGCTTCTCGCAGCTTTAGGACATAAGGGACAACAGGGGTTCCTGTATCTTCAACTTGCCCCTCCCAGTATTCCTTGAGCAGGGTTAAGGGTCTTCCATAGAGTAGTTCAAAGGGGGAGAACCCAGTGGACTCCTGGGGAACTTCCCGATAGGCAAACAAGAGATGGGGTAGGTACTTCTCCCAGTCTGAATCTCGGTTCGTGAAGGCCCTCAGCATATTCTTCAGAGTGCCGTTGAATCGTTCACAAAGTCCATTTGTTTGGGGATGATACGGGGTCGTTCGGATCGCTCGTACTCCACAGGTGCGCCACAGACACTGGACCAACTCTGACATAAACTGGGAGCCTTGGTCCGACAAGATCTCACTGGGGAATCCTACTCTGGTAAAAATAATAACCAAGGCCTCAGCCACCTTGGCTGCAGAGATACTTGACAAGGCCACGGCTTCTGGATATCGGGTGGCATAGTCCACAACAGTGAGAATGTACTGCTTTCCAGATTTACTTGGTTTAGCCAGAGGTCCAATGATATCAACAGCTACTCTTTGAAAGGGTTCTTCTATTATAGGGAGCGGTTGCAGGGGTGCCTTTGGGTGATCTCCGGGTCGCCCTCTACGCTGACATATGTCACAAGTTCGGCAGAAATGCGCCACTGCTTGGGAAATCCCCGGCCAATAAAAAGTTTGAGTCAATCGTCTCTCGGTGCGGGTTTTGCCTTGATGGCCAGCCGTAGGAATGTCATGAGCCAGGTGTAATAGGGGAATTCTGTACTTCTGAGGAACAATCAGCTGTTTGCTATAAGTCCAGGGCTTATCTAGGGAGTCGGCATTGGCAACCCGATACAGAAGTCCATTTTCTCTGATAATTCTTTCTCCGTTCTCCCCTAGCTGCCCTATTTCAGCTCGGGCTCTAAAACTAGCAAGGGTGGGGTCAGTCTCTACTTCTTGTCTAAACTGAACTTTATCCCAAGTAACATTCATATTATCCCCACAAGAAGAATCACTCACCGGCTGTAATGGCAGTTCTGGTGGCCTCATTTCCATGGATGGGTTGTACACGTCCACATGGGCTGCTCTCTTGGCTTGACTTCTGGTTACCGCACTGACAAAGTGGCAATGAAGATTCCCCACATCATTTCCTAGAAGAACGTCTGCAGGGAGGCCGCTCATCACACCGACCACACATTGTTTTGCCCCAAAGCCATAATCCAGGGTCACACTCGCTCTTGGAATATATCTCTGGGTACCTCCTGCCAGTTCAATGGCAATTCCTGGTCCCTTTTGAATTGCTTGTGGTTGAATTACTCGGGGATCGGCTATGGTGAGGAAAGCCCCAGTGTCACGGAAGCCAACAACTTTTTGGCCATCCAGCACGACCTCCTGTAGATGTTTGTCCTGAAGATCAGAAGAACAGGTGGCTGGAGCTCGCACCCCATAGACTCCGGGTAGGGGAGCCAGGATATCTGAGTCACTTGGCAAGTCATCAGGCACAGAATCCAGCTCTTCTCCTGGTGAAGGTGTCTGTAGATAATGAACAGGCAAAGGCGGTCTGTAGCTGTTCTGTCTCCGAACACCTGGACATTGGAATTGCATGTGCCCAGGCTGCCCACACCCATAACATCTGCGCTCTGGGATTCTTCCTCCACGTCGTATTCCCAAAGGTGGAGCATGAGTAATGCGAGGCACAGTCACACGAAGGTCCCCATGAGTTGATGGTCTAGGGTGATGGTGAACATTGGGGCCAGAAGGACCAGGGGCCGCCAGCGTTGGGGGTTTGGTGGTTTTCTTCTCACTGGGTAGTAGTTTTTTCCACTGAGGCTTGATGGTGAGAGCCTCATCAGCTAGAGCTGCAGCTTCCTCCACAGTGGCTGGTCTCCTTTCACGCACCCATTCCCGGATCTCAGCAGGGCACTTGAAGTAAAACTGCTCTTTTAGGAGGACCTGGAGGACGGTCTCCAAGGTTAAGGCCTCCTCTGCCTCTAACCAAAGATGCCACAGATGTTTGAGTTTGTGGGCATACATCTTGAAGGACACTTCCTCATCACATGCTAAAGTACGGAACTGAGTCCTGTAAGTGTCTGGCGTTACAGCATAATGTTCTAGAATAGTCTGTTTAATATCCGCATACTCACAGTTCCACCGAGGGTCCATAGCTCTATAGGCTGCAGCAGCTCCACCCTCTAAGAGCCCAACCAGATGCCGGACGCGCTCCCTTTCTGGGACTTCCATTAATCGACACTGGTGCTCAAAGTCCTGGAAAAAGCCCTCAATGTCACCAGCAGCCTCATTAAACTGCTTGAAGTCTTTGCGGGACACCTTGGGAAGTTCCCTCATGATGGGTGCTGGGGTTACAGTCTGTCTGGAACCTCTCGCGTCTTCCACAGTGAGCTGCTTATCCAGCAATGCCATCTCCTCCATCCTGCGCTCCTTCTCTTTAGCTCCACGCATGACCTCCATCTTATATTCTATGGTGGTCTCCTCTCCCAGCAAGGCCATCTCCTCCTCGTACCACACAACCCATTGACTTTTTTGGGTATTTACCTCCGGCTCCCGTCTTTGCTCCCCTTGCTGTGGAAATTGTTCCTCGGTGCCATCTTGCAGGCAAGCATCTTCCAATGTCTCAATTAGTTGCTCCTTAGAGAGTCCTTTGTAGCCGACACCTAATTCACGGGCCTTTGTTTGTAGGCTCACCACAGTCCAGTTCCTGTATCCTGAGGTTCTGGTTTCAGACGTTGATTGGCCGTTGTCCTCCATTTCTTCTGCTCTGATCCCGCCGCTGCCACCAGTTTGTGACGGGGTGTACAGCAGAGCAAGGAGAGACAACAGGCCGAGGATGATCCAACAGGTTTACTAACAGGAATACAGGAACAGCACACGACAAGTCCAAATAAAACAGATTCGGGGGCACCTTCCGATAATCCAAAGTGCCAGATCACGACGTAATAGTCCTTTTCAGAGTCCCAGAAATCCCACACAGTCCACTGGACGGTGAGATCTGTCCACAGAATCAGATCTCGCTCCCTTCCTCTTCAACACTCAGCTCCCAACTAACTGCTCTAACATGTTCTTCTCTCCTGGGATCAGCCCCTTAGGTGGGCACACCTCCCCCTGGCCATTTGATGCATGAATGGACTTTAGACTGCTGGCTCTGTTCTGTTTACCAAGTTGTAGATTGGAGAAGTCCCATGCTGAGAAGAACAATATATATATATGCAACCCCCACCAAATCAATGACAATAGCTACTGCTGAAGCCTGATTGCAATATGATACAGGCTGGGGGGAAGATATGGTCACTTACATCCCAAGACATAGTATTACAGCAAATACAGTGAGAAGGCAAAACACATCATGACAGGGGATTCATCCTGTGGTTATCTATGCTGACTACAAGAATTTGTCATACCTACACTTGGCACAAAGATTAAATCCTCTGCAAGCTAGATGGTCTTTATTCTTTGCCCGTTTTGATTTTCTTCTACACTTCCAGCTGTCAGACTAGAATATCAAGACTGATGCGCTTTTCAGGTCCTTTCTCCCCTTTGATCAGAGAGGCTGTGGAGAGAAAGCGCACATAGGGTCTTATCTGATAACAATGCGGGTGTAGAGGATAGGACAGGTGCTCACCTGTGGAGGTTGTGACAGGCACAACTCCTATGAAGGCATAAAATGAATGTAGAAATGGTCAAGCAGCAGCCCCGATGATACATGATGGAAAGGTATAACGGTGGATAGGAGAGTCGGGTTCACGCTGCGCTAAAAACCACGATGCCAGATGATATGATGAATTCTTTTCTTTATTTAGGACAGGTCAACGCGTTTCAAAGGCATGTCCGCCTTCTTCATCAGGACAAGGAAAAGAACAGCATAAAATCATTCAAATCTTTTTCCTTGTCCTGATGAAGAAGGCGGACATGGCTTTCCTGTCCTTTCCACGCTACGATTTTTCTAACGATATGTCGTTGTGGTCACGGTTTCCGTGACGCACTTCCATCATCGTTAGCGACGTCGTTGCGTGTGACACCTACGTGCAACTCCAAACAATCGCAAATAGGTTGAAAATCGTTGATCGTTGATACGTCGTTCAGTTACAAAATATTGTTCGTCGTTTGGAACGCAGCAGACATATTGCTACGTTTGACACCCTGCCATCAACGAACAACATCCACATGACCGCCTTGGTCAAACAATATATCGCTGAACGATGTTGCGTCGTTTGTGAGATGTGTACGTGTGACCACTACTAAACGACCTATGTGTGATCTCGGCAAATCGTAACTACAATCTGGGCGTGTCACATAGCTACTGAGATCGTCAGATAAATCGTAGCGTGTAACGGGGCCTTAAGCCCATGTGGGGTGCTCATAAAATAAGAGCACTGCATTACCTGAAATTACAGTGGTGTATAATTGGTGGTGCAGAGGGAGTCCCGAAAAAACACCCTAACGCACGTTTTGCGTCTTAGTTAGCTCGCTTTGTCAAGGGGAGTGTCCAACGTACCTGCCAGGACCTTTTACAACATGTGATCATGGTCACATGGGCCACAAAAACCAATCATCACGGACATAGCGGCGCATGCGCACCAGCCAAAGACAATTGTCCACCACGGTCGCGGTGTCACAAAGCTGGAGCGCATATCCGGGAGCAGAGACGTGTTTCCACTGTTGTCTTTTGTATTTTTTCTGTGTTTATCCTGTTAATATGTTGAATAAAATTTAAATATTTTTATGGCATTTTTGTGCACGTTGTCCTCCATTTAACATATTCTTATGTGTGGACATAAGCTTTATCACCATACTGAGAATTATGTATTTTCATCCCATGGCTAATATTTCTTAAATGGAATCTTTGTCTTTATTCCTGGAAAAAACTTTGTTTTAGAGTCTAACAGGAAGAGGGTCCTTCAGTGGCGTCACTCGTCTAAGGAGGGCCGGTCATGCTCATCTGAAGAAAACTCTTCTCATATCCCAACACTATTGATGGCTGTCTCTTTGTAAGGATATAATGGACTTTGTAGCTTTCTGTCCGTCTTGTGCCCAGAATAAGACCTCAAAACAACTTCTGTGTGGTCAGCTACTGCCACTTCCTGCACCCTCCACTCCATGGCAACATATTGCCATGGACTTCATAACGGACTTAACTGTGTTCTCTGGCTGTTCCATCTTTTGGGGGGTGGTGGTTCATTTCTCCAAGATGGCTCATTTCATCCCACTACCTGGATTGCCTTCTGCCCCATAGCTTTTTATAGAGCACATCTTCCGTCTTCACGGTTTTCCACAACACAACGTGTCTGACAGAGGAGTTCAATTCACGTCTTGGTTCTGGATGGCGATCTGTAAACTCCTGGAAGTGTCTCTGGACTTTACTTCAGCTTACTATCCTGAGTCCAATGGTCAAGTAGAACGGGTCAATCAGATCCTGACTTTGTTCGTGCGGCACTTCACTAACGCACATCATAGTGACTGGGTCATGCTGAGTTTTCATATAATAATCAAACCAGTGAGTCCTCTGCTAGGTATTTTATCTTTATTGTCTACGGACAATAGCTTTGTGTTCCCCTCCCGGTATCCTCCAAACTAAACTCTCAAGAACTCATCTGGCCAGATGAAGAGACATGGACAAAACGCAATTGGACCCTCCTCGCTTTCTCCCTGGAGACAAGGTGTGGCTCGCCTTTAAATACATCAGTCTTAAAATTCTATCTTACAAGCTGGATCCCCAATACATCGGTCTATTTGAGGTCATCAGTCAGATTACCAAGGTCTCCTATATATTGAAGCTTCCTGCCATGCTACGGATACCCAATTCTTTGAAGAAAAAACAAAAAGCCAGCACCAAATGTGCACTTCAGCACTAAACATTCCAAACTGTATTTATTATAAAAATTTTGAGATTTTTGGCAAAAAATTGCAATTTCTTGAGCTGCCTCGCCACGTCACGGCAAATCTCATTTGAGGCAGTCCTACACTAAAATATTTTTATAAAATGTGCCATGCGGCCTCACATATGAATAGTAGAACTGCTCTAAGCAGCACTCACCTGGTCTATTTCAATCCCGTACCCATGACTGAGTCATGGCTGTGGGCGGGACAGGTCCAAGCAAATGCTGCATGAAGTAAATAGCCTGTGGACAAAGCCTGATGACTTAATGTGAACAGTCACCAACCGCCAAAATCTAGACAGATGGAATACATCCCAAATTGGGGTGCATAGCAAGGTGGAGGCCAACCACCGACCAATTCAATGAAGAAAAAACAAAAAGCCAGCACCAAATGTGCACTTCAGCACTAAACATTCCAAACTGTATTTATTATAAAAATTTTGAGATTTTTGGCAAAAAATTGCAATTTCTTGAGCTGCCTCGCCACGTCACGGCAAATCTCATTTGAGGCAGTCCTACACTAAAATATTTTTATAAAATGTGCCATGCGGCCTCACATATGAATAGTAGAACTGCTCTAAGCAGCACTCACCTGGTCTATTTCAATCCCGTACCCATGACTGAGTCATGGCTGTGGGCGGGACAGGTCCAAGCAAATGCTGCATGAAGTAAATAGCCTGTGGACAAAGCCTGATGACTTAATGTGAACAGTCACCAACCGCCAAAATCTAGACAGATGGAATACATCCCAAATTGGGGTGCATAGCAAGGTGGAGGCCAACCACCGACCAATTCAATGAAGAAAAAACAAAAAGCCAGCACCAAATGTGCACTTCAGCACTAAACATTCCAAACTGTATTTATTATAAAAATTTTGAGATTTTTGGCAAAAAAATTGCAATTTCTTGAGCTGCCTCGCCACGTCACGGCAAATCTCATTTGAGGCAGTCCTACACTAAAATATTTTTATAAAATGTGCCATGCGGCCTCACATATGAATAGTAGAACTGCTCTAAGCAGCACTCACCTGGTCTATTTCAATCCCGTACCCATGACTGAGTCATGGCTGTGGGCGGGACAGGTCCAAGCAAATGCTGCATGAAGTAAATAGCCTGTGGACAAAGCCTGATGACTTAATGTGAACAGTCACCAACCGCCAAAATCTAGACAGATGGAATACATCCCAAATTGGGGTGCATAGCAAGGTGGAGGCCAACCACCGACCAATTCAATGAAGAAAAAACAAAAAGCCAGCACCAAATGTGCACTTCAGCACTAAACATTCCAAACTGTATTTATTATAAAAATTTTGAGATTTTTGGCAAAAAATTGCAATTTCTTGAGCTGCCTCGCCACGTCACGGCAAATCTCATTTGAGGCAGTCCTACACTAAAATATTTTTATAAAATGTGCCATGCGGCCTCACATATGAATAGTAGAACTGCTCTAAGCAGCACTCACCTGGTCTATTTCAATCCCGTACCCATGACTGAGTCATGGCTGTGGGCGGGACAGGTCCAAGCAAATGCTGCATGAAGTAAATAGCCTGTGGACAAAGCCTGATGACTTAATGTGAACAGTCACCAACCGCCAAAATCTAGACAGATGGAATACATCCCAAATTGGGGTGCATAGCAAGGTGGAGGCCAACCACCGACCAATTCAATGAAGAAAAAACAAAAAGCCAGCACCAAATGTGCACTTCAGCACTAAACATTCCAAACTGTATTTATTATAAAAAATTTTGAGATTTTTGGCAAAAAATTGCAATTTCTTGAGCTGCCTCGCCACGTCACGGCAAATCTCATTTGAGGCAGTCCTACACTAAAATATTTTTATAAAATGTGCCATGCGGCCTCACATATGAATAGTAGAACTGCTCTAAGCAGCACTCACCTGGTCTATTTCAATCCCGTACCCATGACTGAGTCATGGCTGTGGGCGGGACAGGTCCAAGCAAATGCTGCATGAAGTAAATAGCCTGTGGACAAAGCCTGATGACTTAATGTCATACCCAATTCTTTCCACGTGTCTCTGCTCAAGACTGTTGTCCTGAGTCACTTCTTCAGCTGATGCCTCGCCCCAGCCTGTCTTCTCTGAAAAGATCTTCAAGGTGAAACACATCTTAACTATGAACAGGGTGAGAGGTACGGTGGGGAATATAAGTATTTGATCCTTTGCTGATTTTGTAAGTTTGCCCACTGACAAAGACCTAAATAGTCTATAATTTTAAGGGAAAGTTAATTTTAACAGTGAGAGAATATCAAAAATAATATCCAAAAAATCACATTGTATAAATTATATAAATTTATTTGCATTTTGCAGAGAGAAATTAGTATTTGATCCCTCTGGCAAACAAGACTGAATACTTGGTGGCCAAACCCTTGTTGGCAAGCACAGCAGTCAGACATTTTTTGTAGTTGACTGATGAGGTTTTCACACTTCAGGAGGAATTTTAGTCCACTTCTCTTTGCAGATCATCTCTAAATCATTAAGATTTTGAGGCTGTCGCTTGGCAACTCAGAGCTTCAACTCCCTCCATAAAGTTTTCTATTACATTAAGGTCTGGAGACTGGATGGACCACTCCATGACTTTATTGTTCCACCTCTATGCTAGAGAGTGGGGATCGTATTCTTAGAGTAATAGGCAGAATTTCTCTTCCTCCAAACACAGCGAGTTCGGTTAATGCCAAAGAGCTTGATTTTTTTCTCGTCTGACCACAGCACCTTCTCCCAATCATTCTCAGAAACATCCCAGTGTTCATTGTCAAACTTCAAATGGGCTGTCTGCACATGTGCCTTCTTGAGCAGTGGGACTTTGCGGGCACTGCAGGATTTTAAGACATTAAGGGGTAATGTGTTACCAATGGATTTCTTGGTGACAGTGGTCCCAGCTGCCTTGAAATCATTAACAAAGTGTCGATTGACACTCAATTTGTATTTCTTCCATATTCTTACTATTTCACCAACAGTTGTCTCCTTCTCACCCAGCATCTTACTTATAGTTTTGCAGCCCATTCCAGCCTTGTGCAGGTCTATGATCTTGTCCCTGACCTTGTCCCTGACATCCTTAGAAAGCTCTTTGGTCTTGACCATGTTGTAGAGGTTAGAGGCTGACTGATTAATTGAGTCTTTGGACAGAAATCTTTTATACAGGTGACAATTTAAGACAGCTGTCGTTAATGCAGGTAATGGGTTAATTAGGAGCGTCTAAGTGTAGGAGCCAGAACTCATAATGGTTGGTAGGGGATCAGCTACTTATTTCTCGCTGCAAAATTGCAAAATGCAAATACATTTATATAATTTATACAATGTGATTTTCTGGATTTTATTTTGGATATTCTATCTCTCACTGTTAAAATTAACCTACCCTTAAAATTCTAGACTGTTCATGTCTTTGTCAGGGGGCAAATGTAGAAAATCAGCAAGGGATCAAATACTTATTTCTCCCACTGTATGACCTTTTTTCTGATTGATTGGAAGGGATTTGGCACTGAGGAAAGGTCTTGGGAATCTTGGGAAAGGCGCCGACACTTTTGCCCGCTCACTTCCCCAGCTCCCGCATTTCCTGTCTGTCCAGTGGCCTCCGAGTCTTACCTAGGTCTCTGTCAGCAACCCGACACTTTGTGTGTCTGGGGCACCAAAGCTTTCTGCTGCTGCTTCTTCCTCCCTCACTGTGCCTGCCCCGTCCTCTGGCTCCCGTGGCCTGCACATGTTAGTGATGTGTCGGTCGCGAACGATCCGACACAAAGATCCGGCTCCCTGCTGTAAACGACAGGAGCCGGATTACCAGTGTGAGCCACTGAAATCACTAAACGGCTCTTTTCGCCATCAAAACCCCACCCACCCACAGCTAAACTCCGCCTACTCAGCAATCTAATTGGCTGCTTGTAAGTGGGTGGGCGTGGTTTTGGCGGCGTTACTATAATCTTAAATATGTGCTCACCTATTTATGTGAACACATATTTAATAAGGAGCCAAGAACGAGCTGAAAGATCCGGCTCTTTTTGGTGAACGGAGCCATAGGAACCGGATCACCAAAAAGAGCCGGACTGCCCATCACTAGCGCATGGACAGCAGAGCTCTCTGGAGCATGGTTAGGGCGTGGTCGTGCTGCTCTCCCTTCTATTAAAGGGCCAGCATGACCTAACCTGGATGTGCCTCTCAGCCAGAGATAGAAGGTTCTACGTATGTACACCGTGATTGGTTAGTATGTGTTTTTAAACAATGTCCCATGATATAATGTTAAAAATTAATTGATTATGGGCACATACCCCCAGAAACGCGTAGAACCTTGTATCTCTGTCACCATGGAAATTTTATGTGTAATCTTTATTTATTGATAAATAGGTTAAAAGAAAGCAAACATTTTGTTTATAACATTTAAGAAATTGAAGTTACATGGAAGTGTTAATTATCATCAAGCCACATAGGGCTTGGAAATATGACGCACCCACTAGGGCCTGGGGAGACTTGTTACTGGGCCGCGGTTCTGCTTCTTCTGCTACTGCCGGGACACCGCGGTGGCTGAGTCCGGTTCCATGACCCCGGCAGTGTCGTTTAATAAAGATGTAGGGGATGATGACAGTTTATTCGTGATGCCCCCCATTCACCTTTTGTGTCTCCCCTATTTCCTCATAGACTGTAGCTTACGAGCAGGGCCCTCACTCCTCCTGGTATCTTAATTTTGTTATTTTGTATTGTCTCATATTGTCTGTACATGTCCCCTCTTAATTGTAAAGTGCTGCGGAATATGTTGGCGTGATAGAAATAAAACTTATTATTATTATTATCATTATTATTATTATATGTGTCAAGTTTGGTGCTGCCGCTGTGAGATAGGGACCTCTGGGGCAGATGGTGACCGAGCTGGGATGGTATAGCTCTCCACAGGTAGAGCTGGCCCCAGGGGGGATGGGGGTCGTAGTAGTAGTCTATGATGGCGGGCGCGGACAAATAATGGAGCGACTCAGGGGTGCAGTCTTAAGGTGTTTACTCACGGTAGTCGGTTATACACATGTCAAGGACCACTGTTGGAATGCCAGGATTCATCGTGATGGGCTCCAGCCAATCCCAGGTAGTTCAGAGGTCGAGTCTGATGCACCTTTCTAAAGTGTTCCCTTTCCTGGCCGACTCCTGCGCTTGCTTCTCCCTCCTGCGTTGCGCCTTCGCTCACTGAACACTGTATCAGTGCCCGTGAACCCTGTGGGGTGGCATGAAGCTCTATCCCTTTGGTCTTTGAGGGTTACCTTCCAGTGAATTTGTGGCGGTGGTAGATTTGGTGCTTACAGCCACCTCAGACGCTGGTTTTGCTAGTTGAGCCAGTAGGTTATACTCCTCTAGTCTAGGGACCAGTCCCCGTTTTGCAGCCAAGTCCTTCCACCCGAAGATTATATGTGGAACAAGGCAACAGAAGTTTAGATCCCGCGGTCTCTAGGACTCCTTCAGTATGTGCCCGGGCCGAGCGGTACCTGCTCCAGACCACGGGTCTTAGCTCCTCCACTGCTCCTCTGACTGAAACTAAAACACTTCACACTGTGTTCTCACTTTGTACTATGTGTTCCCACTCCTAAGACATCACCCCCCCTAGCCTGGTTCCGAGTATAATCACGCCCTTTGACATGTCTAATGAAGTGTTTCTGTGCCTTGGTGCCATGCTTCTGTGTGAACTGGTGTTGACCTCCTCCTTACCCATGATGGGATACCACACCTCTGGCTGAGGTGCAGTACCTCTGTGGCGATGGAAGCCTCAGGTGTGCCACACTCCCCCACAGCAAATTCCAGCACGTCCTCGGGCTGGAACAGACAAAAATACAGTGATGACATGCAATTTTTGTATGCTATAAACTTTTCAAACATTTTCTTCCCTTTATGGGAGGCCCCATCTTGAACGTTACCAACATGATAAACTCTTACATTAGTCTATAAAACTTTGACAGTATCAAACATTATATTTTCACGTTAGAAACTTTTGAAGAGCAAGATGCCAAATGTCCTTGCTCCGCTCCTGTATGTGCAAACTTTTAGTAGAAAAAGAGAACAAAGTGGGGGATCCGCCACCAACAAACCCCCAATGTAGGCTCTAGGTGGGCGACAGAGCGTTTCTGATCACATTTCGTTACTTCTGCCGCACCAGACGGATTTTGTCTCCTGTGATCAAAGAATTCTGCTAGAGGGCGCCTTAATTAGCGCAGCTATTTACACAGAAAGTCCTGGCCACACATAGTCCAGTAGCCAAGTTGTCCATTCGACTCACATAATAGGTAGTATCAAAAGGGGAAAAAGAAACATCTTTAAACATTATTAAGTTATGTTTACATTACCTGAAGAAACATAATCAACTTAGTTGGCAGCCTCCCAGTCTGATGCACACTCCGGTGCAACCTCCAGTACATTTAAGACGTACCACCCACTATCGCCTTTGTAACGGTTATACAAGACCACATCTCCCGGGTAGAGGTCTCGTATTGGATGTCCTTTATGTAGGTGGGCATCTACATCTCGCCACGATATAAAGACATCCTTGGCAAGACCAGTCTCTTTAGCAAAGCCCCATCCTTTTTCCAGGTGGAACTGGACGACCGTCTCGTTGTTTAGCGGTCCCCACTCCGATGGTCGGACCTTGCGGAGCCGCTTCTTGGGAGCCATATTGCGGGCCTTCATCTCCTATCACCGGGCCTGGCGCTGCTCCCGCTTCGCTTGCAGCTGCAATACTCTGGAACAGGTACCACTCAGCCCGGGAACAGACTGAAGGAGTCCTAGAGACCGCAAGAGCTAAACTTCTGTGGCCTTGTTCCACAATAATCTTTAATAATCAATAATCTGTATAATCTTTGGGACAAGGACTTGGCTGCAAAACGGGGACTGGTCCCTAGACTAGAGGAGTATAACCTACGGGCTCAACTAGCAAAACCAGCGGCTGAGGTGGCTGTAAGCACCGAAGCTACCACTGCCACGAATTCACTGGAAGGTGACCCTCAAGGACCAAAGGGATAGAGCTTCACGCCACCCCACAGGGTTCATGGGCACTGATACAGGGTTCAGTGAGCGAAGGCACAACAAAGGAGGGAGAAGCAAGCGCAGGAGTCGGCCAGGAAAGGGAACACTTTAAAAAGGTGCATCGGACTCGACCTCCGAACTACCCTGGATCGGCTGGAGCCCATCACGGTAACTCCCGACATTCCAACGGTGGTCCTTGGCATGTGTATAACTGACTACCGTGAGTAAGCACCCTAAGAGTGCACCCCTGAATCGCTTCTTTGTTCATCTGCGCCCACCATCATAGACTACTACAACCCCCATTTGCCCTGGGGCCCAGTTCTACCTGTGGAGAGCTATACCATCCCAGTTGGGTCACCATCTGCTCCAGAGGTCCCTATCTCACAGCGGCGGCACCAAACTTGCCGCATACCACAGGTGGCATCAAAAATAAACTGTCATCATCCCCTACATCTTTATTAAATGACACCACTGGGGTCACGGAAATTGGCCCAGCCACCGCGGCGTCCCAGCAGCAGCAGAACCGCGGACCAGTAATGAGTCTCCCCAGGCCCTGGTGGGCGCGTCAACTTGGCGTCACAAACAGGATTGCGTGCCCATTAAAACAGGTACTGTGTGCTTTAACAGACTCTGCAAAAGGACTATACGCTGGTGGCCATTGAAAAAGAACAGGCGCCATATGCAACCATATAGCCTTGGTGTATCTGCCCTTCGTGGCCTGGGTAGTGGTATGGCGCGAAAACATGTGCCCACTCCCTGCAGCACTAGAGCAAAAACAAAACTTACCCAAGGTCCCAGAAGTCCTGCCTCCCCAGGAAGTGACGAAGGATTGGATAACTGCACAGAAAGAATTGGAGTGCGCCATGGCAAGTCACAACCAGGACAACCGGGAGCGCAGGGTGGCAGCGACCAGCTCCTCTGGCTGTCCGGAGAGTACTCCGGTAACGTGATCAGTTTGGATTCGAGCTTCTTGGAGAGGCTGGGTCAGCGGCTGCTGGAGCTCCAAGCCGAGGTCCAGCAATGGCGAGCATCCATGACGGAGGGGTATGCCCTGCAGGAGCAGATGACATCAGCCCAGGAAGAAAAAAAGACCGGCACCAGAGAGGTAACGGAGACGATACCTGTTGCCCTGGTCACTGAGGACACCCTTTTGGGACCCTTTTCCTTTTCAGCTCCCTCAGCCCTTGCACCTGGTCAAGTGCAACCACGCTTGGCCTGGGACATCATAACGGGCAGTGGGAAAGGACTATCGGCCCCTTTACCTCCCACCCCGACAGCCAGTGCCATCGCGGTACCTGCTCCATAGTCTTAGCTCCTCCACTTCTCCTCTGACTGAAACTAAAACACTTAACACTGTGTTCCCACTTTGTACTATGTGTTCCCACTCCTAAGACTCCACCCCCCCAGCCTGGCTCTGGGTATAATCACGCCCTTTGCCATGTCTAATGAGGTGTTTCTGGGGGCGTGTCCTGGCTATGGAGGAGTGAGGACGTGTTTGTCTCAGCTCCTGCCACTGGACTACACTACTGATGATTAAACCAGCCCAAGAGCCTGGAATTAAAGGATATGCATCGGAGGAGAAGGGAGAGCTCCCAGGGGCCCAGCAGCAGAGCGTCACGGACAGAGAAGGGAATCAGAGGCTTCCTTACTGGGCCGAAGCAGAGGACAGCACCTAACACTATTTTGGATACTATTGTGCGGCTTTTATAGGCCTCTGTCCCCACAGAATGACTGGTCACATCCAGTACAGACACTGGGGCCGATCATTACTGATAATTATGTAATGTGTGAAGGTGGAAAGAGAAGACAAATATTCACCAGTCTCCAGATGGAAGAGTGTATGAAGGCTAATGCTTTACACGCTGCGACATTGCTAACGATATATCGTCGGGGTCACGGTATTTGTGACGCGTCATTAGCGACATCGCAGCGTGTGACAGCTAGGAGCGACGATCAACAATCGCAAAAACGGCAAAAATCGTTGATCGTTGACACGTCGCTCCTTTTTATATCATTGGTGGTGCATGCCGCTTGTTGTTCCTCGTTCCTGCGGCAGCACACATCGCTATGTGTGACACTGCAGGAACGACGAACATCTCCTTACCGCAACATCGCTAGCAATGTCGCAGCATGTAAAGCACCCTTTAGGTCTGTTAGGTCCGGGTGATGGTGGATCCTCTGGGCCGTGTACCGGACTCCCCCAGTGAGGCAACCTGGAGCTAACCCCTATACAGGGACTGTCCAGTCACCCCACCAGAGGGCCTAGGTACACGGTAGCCGTAGTACTAGCGGAACCGGGGTAGCGTCCCACAGGGAACGGATAAAACTGAGTCTTTGGAGCCACAGAGTCCTCGGAGATAATTACGGAAGTCCAGTACGGGTGACGGTTAGGAAGCTCAGGCGGGATCCGGGTTAGCTGGGTGTGATGGAAGGCAGCTGGGTGAAGTCGAAGATACCAGACAGGCACAGGCTGCCGAAACGGTGGTTGGATTCCCCGCCGACGGACACCGGAGGACCTCTTGGCAAGACTGGATTCAGGGACCGGTTACGGAGGCAGAGCAGGCTCTATGGAAGAGACAAAGGTTTTAGTATGAGTAAGACACAAGGGGACCTGGACTTCTAGCTTGCAGAACTCGACGAACAGGCGACGCCCTCCAGGCAGGGAGCTCCTAATATACCTGACCCTGACTGATGCAATATCCTGTTAGGGAGTGCAGGGCCTTTAAGAGGAGGTCAGTGACCGCGCGCGCGTCCTAATGCACATGCGTGACGCCCGGGTGCCGGAGGCCAGAGCAGGGAGCGGTGCCGAGGAGGACGTGTGGCTGGAGGCAGGGGACCCGGGGACCGGAGCGGTGAGTGAGAAACGACGTCGGGACCCGGGGAGCGTGACAGTACCCCCCCAGGCCCCCCTCCCCGCAACCGGGACATGAAGGCACAAATCAGAGGAGTACCCACGTTCTCCCGAGGTTCCCAGGACCTATCCTCGGGACCATAACCTGCCCAGTCGACCAGGAAGTACTGCCGTCCCCTGACGGTCTTCATGGCCACGATATCTCTTACCGCATAGATGTCATCATCGGCTATGGGAGGAGGAGGACAGGCATCAGAGAAGAAGGGAACGAGGACAACAGGTTTCAGCAAAGACACATGGAAGGAGTTGGGTATCCGCATGCAGGGCGGTAGCTGCAACTTGTAGGACACCTCGTTGATCTTCCTGAGGACCTTGAAGGGACCGATGTACCGCGGACCCAGCTTGTACGATGGAATCTTGAGTCGGACGTACTTAAAGGCAAGCCAGACCAAGTCCCCAGGAGAGAAGCGAGGAGGATCAAGACGTCTCTTGTCCGCATGTCTCTTCATTCGTGCAGCAGCATGTCCGAGGGAGGTCTTGACTGAGGCCCATAAAGCGGAGAAGTCTCTGGCTAGGGCATCTGCTGCAGGTACATCGGAAGCTGGAGAGACTGGTAACGGCACAGAAGGCTGGAGACCATAGACAACATGGAAGGGAGAACTGGAGGTGGATTCGCTGACCTGGTGGTTATGAGAGAATTTAGCCCAAGGAAGGAGCGTGGACCAGTTGTCCTGGTGGACATTGACGTAGTGACGAAGGAAGGTGGTCATGATCTGGTTGACTCGTTCCACTTGTCCGTTTGACTGAGGGTGGTAGGCAGAGGAAAAGTCCAGAGACACCCCTAGGTGTTCACAGAGAGCCCTCCAGAAGCGTGAGGTGAATTGGGTTCCTCTATCGGACACGATATGGGCAGGAAAGCCATGCAGCCGGAAGATGTGCTGTATGAAGGTGTCCGCAAGCTCTTGAGCAGAGGGCAATCCGGCCATAGGAACAAAATGAGCCATTTTCGAGAACCGGTCCACCACGACACAGATGACCATATGACCGGAGGACAAGGGCAAGTCCGTGACAAAGTCCATGGCTATGTGTTGCCATGGAATGGAAGGAGTCGGCAGAGGGAGAAGAGGACCAAAGGGCAGGTGCTTAGGCGTCTTGTTCCGGGCACAGGAGGAACATGCAGAGACGAAGGCGGTGACATCCGTACGAAGAGACGGCCACCAATAGTGACGGGCGATGATGCCCCAGGTTTTCTTCTAGCCGGCGTGTCCGGCCACTTTCGAGGAGTGTCCCCATTGGAGGACCTTGAGTCGGTCGGTCTCCGTGACGTAAGTCTTCCCAGGAGGGATCTGTGCCAGGGAGACGGGAGCCACCGGGATGACCTTGCTAGGACAGATGATGGGCTGGCTTGGCTCCTCCTCTTGGTCTACCGGGACGAAGGACCGAGACAGGGCATCTGCCCGTACGTTCTTGTCCGCGGGCCGGTAGTGTAGCTGAAAGTCAAACCTGGTGAAGAAGAGAGACCAACGTGCTTGGCGCGGATTCAGCCTTTGAGCGGAGCGTATATACTCCAGGTTTTTGTGGTCAGTATAGATGATCACCGGGTAAACTGCTCCCATCAAGAGATATCGCCATTCCTCCAACGCCATCTTAACGGCCAGGAGCTCTCGATCACCAATGGTATAATTGCGTTCTGGGGCTGAGAAGATCTTGGAGAAGAAGCCGCAGGTGACCATCTTCCCGGTGGCGGACTTCTGCATAAGTACAGCTCCTGCCCCTGCGGAGGAGGCGTCAACCTCCAGGGTGAATTGGCGGTTCAACTCAGGACGGTGAAGGACGGGAGAAGAAGCAAAGGACCGCTTCAGAGAGCAGAAGGCGGCTTCGGCCTCGGGTGTCCAAGCCTTCGGATTGGCCCCCTTCTTGGTCAGGGCGGAGAGCGGAGCAGTTAGGGTCGAGAAGTGAGGGACGAACTGGCGATAGTAGTTAGCAAAACCGAGGAAACGTTGGATGGCTTTTAGTCCCGAAGGAGGAGGCCAGTCAAGGATAGCAGAGACCTTCCCGGGATCCATCTGCAGTCCGGTGTCCGATATTACATAGCCCAAAAAGGGGAGGGATGATTGTTCGAACACACACTTCTCGTGTTTGGCGTATAAGCGATTCTTCCTCAGCCTCTGTAGCACGATCTGCACGTGCTCTCTGTGGGTACGTAGGTCTGGGGAGTAGATTAAGATGTCGTCCAGGTATACGACTACACAGACATAGAGGAAGTCCCTGAACACGTCGTTCACCAGCTCCTGGAAGACTGCCGGAGCATTGCAAAGGCCGAAGGGCATCACGCAATATTCATAGTGCCCGTCCCGGGTGTTGAAGGCGGTCTTCCACTAGTCCCCGGAGCGTATGCGAACCAGGTTGTAGGCCCCACGGAGATCCAATTTGGTGAATATACGGGCTCCCCGGAGCCGATCGAAGAGTTCAGGGATGAGAGGCAGGGGATATTTGTTTTTCACTGTGATCTGGTTTAGTCCCCGGTAATCGATACAGGGCTGTAGGTCGCCTTCTTTTTTCTTGACGAAGAAGAAGCCCGCACCAGCTTGGGACGAGGACCTTCGAATGAACCCCCGTGCCAGGTTCTCGGTGATGTATTCAGACATGGCCCGGGTCTCAGCAGGGGACAAAGGGTATATCCGTCCCCGAGGGGGTGTGGTTCCCGGCAGAAGGTCAATGGCACAGTCGTAGGGTCGATGTGGAGGCAATACCTCTGACTCCTTTTTATCGAACACATCCGCGAAGGACCAATAGGCTGGAGGAAGACCAGGTAAGGAGTCCGGGGCCGGAGGATGGCGGACGGGCTGGACTGACTGGAGGCAGTTCTCATGACAAGAAGGGCCCCAGCGGATGATTTCTCCAGTACACCAGCTGACCGTAGGTTCATGTACCCGCAAACAGGGTAAACCCAGCAGAAGCGGATGAGACATGCGTGGCAGAACATAGAAGGCAATTTCTTCGGTGTGTAGCGCACCGATACGCAGTTTCACAGCTTTAGTGACGAACAGGACGGGGTCAGAGAGGGGTTCCCCATCCACAGAGGCTATCACAAGCGGTGTCTGCAGCGGGGTGACAGGTAACTGGTACTTGTCAACTGTGGCCTGGTGGATGAAGTTACCCGCTGCCCCGGAGTCGAGATATGCCTCTGCCGTGAAGCGGGTTTCTCCTGTTGTCACCTGTACAGTCCATGTCACTGGGTCAGAGAGCTTCCCAGTACCTAGGGTGGCCTCTCCTACCAACCCTAGGCTTGGGAGTTTCCCGGTTTCTCTGGGCAGGCACGCACCTGGTGTGCGCCGTCTCCACAATAGAGGCAGAGACCCTTGGCGGCTCGTTCCGCTCGACGCTGCTCGGAGGACCGTAGCTGGTCCACTTGCATGGACTCCATGGGCTCATGGATGGAGGAGCCAGAGGGCCCGGATGAGGAGAGGATAGGCTTCTGTGGAGAAGCGGAGTGCCTTACAGGGCGCCGCTCGCTTGACATTTCCTTAGACCTTTCTTGAAAGTGGAGGTCTATCCGGGTTGCGAGGGCGATCAGGGCGTCCAAGGTGGAGGGGACGTCTCGGCCGGCCAGCTCGTCCTTGATACGACCGGTAAGCCCCTCCCAGAAGGCGGCAGTCAAGGCTTCATTGTTCCACCCCAACTCAGATGCCAGCGTGCGGAACCGGATGGCATACTGACCAACTGTCAAAGTTCCTTGGCGTAGCCTGAGGAGGGATGAGGCGGATGAAGAAGCACGTCCGGGTTCATCGAACACGGTGCGGAAGGTGTGCAGGAAGTCCTGGATGTTGGTGGTTACTGGATCTTCCCTCTCCCACAAGGGGTTCATCCATGTCAGTGCTTCACCCTCCAGATGAGACATGACGAAGGCTACCTTAGCTTGGTCGGAAGCGAAGAGATGTGGGAGCAGTTTGAAGTGCAGCGAGCACTGGTTCAAGAACCCACGGCAGTTCTTGGGGTCCCCGGCATACTGAGGCGGAGAGGCTAGTCTCAGTTGCGAGGTCGCAGAAGTTGTCCCTACGGAAGCCGTGGATGTGGCGGAAGTGGACAGGGACGTGGCTGTGGATTGCAGTGTGTTCAGGCGGGTGTCCACTGACGTCATGAAGGCCAACATACGGGATTGGGTCTCTCGCTGACGTACCAGCTCCTGCTGCAATCCGGCCAGTTGGGATGCTATTGCTTCGGCGGGATCCATGGCCTGTTCGTTCTGTTAGGTCCGGGTGATGGTGGATCCTCTGGGCCATGTACCGGACTCCCCCAGTGAGGCAACCTGGAGCTAACCCCTATACAGGGACTGTCCAGTCACCCCACCAGAGGGCCTAGGTACACGGTAGCCGGAGTACTAGCGGAACCGGGGTAGCGTCCCACAGGGAACGGGTAAAACTGAGTCTTTGGAGCCACACAGTCCTCGGAGATAATTACGGAAGTCCAGTACGGGTGACGGTTAGGAAGCTCAGGCGGGATCCGGGTTAGCTGAGTGTGATGGAAGGCAGCTGGGTGAAGTCGGAGATACCAGACAGGCACAGGCTGCCGAAACGGTGGTTGGATTCCCCGCCGACGGACACCGGAGGACCTCTTGGCAAGACTGGATTCAGGGACCGGTTACGGAGGCAGAGCAGGCTCTATGGAAGAGACAAAGGTTTTAGTATGAGTAAGACACAAGGGGACCTGGACTTCTAGCTTGCAGAACTCAACGAACAGGCGACGCCCTCCAGGCAGGGAGCTCCTAATATACCTGACCCTGACTGATGCAATATCCTGTTAGGGAGTGCAGGGCCTTTAAGAGGAGGTCAGTGACCGCGCAGGCGCCCTAATGCACATGCGTGACGCCCGGGTGCCAGAGCAGGGAGCGGTGCCGAGGAGGACGTGTGGCTGGAGGCAGGGGACCCGGGGACCGGAGCGGTGAGTGAGAAACGACGTCGGGACCCAGGGAGCGTGACAAGGTCATGTGCGCACGCTGCGGATTTGCTGCGGAAAATGTGTCTAACATTTCTGCAGTCATTCCCCGGCAAAACCTATGGGTATAAAAAATTGCTGTGCGCACACTGCGTTTTTTTTATACCTGCGGATTTAACCGCGGATTTTCCTCTGCGGAATTAATGTGCATGTCACTTCTTTTCCGCAGGTACCTGCAGTTTTTGCCATAAGTAATGGTAAAAACCTGCAGGGACCAACCTGCAGAATAACCACGGCAAATCCACATGCGGATTTTGGTGCGTTTTTTTACCGCAGATGCGGGATTCTTTCAGAGGGTCCGTTTTTTTCTTAAGAAAAAGTCAGTTTCTAGTGCGCACATGGCCTTAGGGTATGTTCACACAGAGTTTTTTGGTGCATTTTTTTAGCTGTAGATTTACCTTGGTTTAATGCAAATCCATGCTAATAAAAAGCTGCTTTTTACAGTCCCAGCAAAGTCTATGAGATTTCTGAAATCTCATGCGCACACACAAACACATCAGGTTTTTTTCCTGACGGTTTTGTCAAATAGCTGCGTTTTTGGTCAGATTTTTAAAGAAAGTGTTTTTTCATTGATACAACCCATTTTGTAGAAAAAAAAAAAATAAGCAGCAAATCTGCACCAAAAACGCAGATGACTCATAGGAGATTTCCTGCCACAAGATCAGGTTTTGGTCAGGGAAAAAAAGCACCAAAAAAGCCCTGTGTGACCATAGCCTTATCGGGGATTTCCCTATATGGTGGATACATAGCGGCATCGGTGGATTAACGTTAGTAATCTTTTCCATGTGAAGATGCTGGATAACGTTCTGCTTCTTCTTGAATATATTTTGGCTGATGGACTCGGTGGTTTTCCTAGGACAAGGAATGTTCGTGTGTAAGAAAAACTGCGACTGACTGTAATCACAGATTCCAATATTATCTACAATAAGGAAGATGCTACAAGAAATCCTGTGATATCTGCAGGGCATAGCACAGGTCTCTTCTGCGCACTGTAGAGTTTGCTAAAAGGCGCATGTTATACTGAGAGGAGCCAAAAATGAACAAGTAATAAAAATGTTTATGGTAGATATATTGCGGGCCCCTAGAGGCAATCTCCCTGGTAGGCCCCTCGCACCCCAGTCTGACTCTGTATATATATATATATATATATTTTTTTTCCCTATAACTATACACCATCCAGTTCGCACCTGTCCACATTGTAAGAGTGCTGCCGGTGCAGTTTGAAGTCAGGTCAGTACCAGCAAGGGAACCCCTGTTTCATTCTGTGTTTTTTTTTTATATACCATAGTTCGTATAAGGCCCGTTTCACACGTCAGTGAAAAACACAGACGTTTTTCACTGGCGTGTAAAACACGCACATGTCCCTGCGTGTGCCGTGAATCTCGGCACACGTGGGTTGTCTAAGTGCAATCCGGGCTCCGTTCTCCGTGGCCCCGTGATTGCACTTAGAAATCAACTCACCTGCGCCCACTCCCGTTGTCCTTGGTGCTGAATCCTCCCGCGGTGCAGCATCCGGCCGGCGGTGACCCCCGCAGCATCTGCTTCCGGGTCGGCTCTGTCGCGCATAATGAATATGCGCGACAATAATGAGCCGGCTCAGAAGCAGCAGGGAGAACGGGCTGCAGAGGACATCGCTGGACGCCGGGTGAGTAAAAATGATTTTTATTTTAATAGCACGTTTTTTTCTGGCACGTGTTTCACGGACCACACCACTGCGTGGTCCGTGGAACATCAGTGATGCCAGAAAAAAATGGACATGTCTCCGTGCGGCAAACACGCACACGCGGGTACGCCGCACGGAGACACGTGCAGTGAAAAATCACTGACGTGTGAGCAGACCCATTCATTATAATGGGTCTGCGTATGTCAGGGATTCTGGTACGTTTAAAAAAAAGCACAAACGTCCCAGAATCACTGATGTGTGAAAGGGGCCTTACAGGGGAGGGTGCTCTGTTTTGCTGGATTTGCACCCCAGCTGCTAGATCCTTCATTAGCCTCCTTTTTGTTCACCAGCTGATGTTGTAGGTTTTTAAAACCCAGAGAAAATTCAGTGTAGTGTAGGACCCAGCAAAGGAGGTTGCCGTGAAGGGGCGCTGGGCTGGTATTACAATGGCCATTTTAATATTCTAAATACCTCCATTTATGTATAAGGTAGAATTTATTTTGGGTTTTCACAGTGTGCGGCTGGAAATTTTTTCCTATAACTATACACCATCCAGTTCGCACCTGTCCACATTGTAAGTGCTGCCGGTGCAGTTTGAAGTCAGGTCAGTACCAGCGTGGGAACCCCTGTTTCATTCTGTGTTTTCACACATACCATATCATACGCATAAATAGCCTGGGTCTCAGCTTTTCCATACACGGTAAGTTTTTTAACTGCATGAGAGGACACACACAAGCTAGGGACCCCAACGTAGAGAAATACTTTGGCGTAGTGTTGGGGCTCTATTGCATTGATCAATTCAGTAGCTAAATTTCTCTTTATTCATATGTTCATGGCAGTAATGCAGATTCCATTTTTCACATATTCACTCTTGCATATAGCTATTGGATTTTTCAAGTCAGTATTCACACAACAGTTTCTGCTATTTCATGTATTCCCCTTACATAGTCACTGGTGTGCATACCTTATCTCCCCATAGTGATGTTTTTTTAGGTTTTTGCACCCAGCTAGGACTTAGAATGGTGTTCCCAACGGTATCCCTATTTGTTAGTACCAGCGTGGGAAACCAGCAAGGGAACCCCTGTTTCATTCTGTGTTTTTTTATATATATATATATATATATATATATATATATATATATATGTATATGTATGTCAGTACAGACCAAAAGAAAAGGTTAACGGATGGACTCTACATGGCTGGTTCCCACCGTGAAGCATGGAGGAGGAGGTGTGATGGTGTGTGCCGCGGTGTTTGTGTGTTGTGTGTGTGCGGTGTTGTCTGTGTGTGTGTGTGGGTGTCTGTGGTTCCCAGTGTGTGTGTGGTGTGTTGTGCGGTGCGTGTGTGGCGGTATGTGTGTGTGTTTTGGGGTAGGTGTGTACCCCCCATCGTGGTCCACCCCCCCATGCTGCACACCCCCATCGTGCTCCATCCCCCATGCTGCGCACCCCCCACCATGTTTCATCCCCCCATTCTGGGCACCCCCCATCGTGCTGCACCCCCCATCGTGCTCCATCCCCCATGCTGCGCACCCCCCATCGTGCTCCATCCCCCATGCTGCGCACCCCCATCATGCTCCATCCCCCATGCTGCACACCCCCATCGTGCTCCATCCCCCATGCTGAGCACCCCTCAGAGAGGAGTATAATAGGAGGATTATAATAGGAGGATTATAATAGGAGGAGTATAATAGGAGGAGTATAATGGGAGGAGTAGTCCTGGGGAAAGAGGAGTATAATGGGAGGAGTAGTCCTTGGGAAAGAGGAGTATAATGGAAGGAGTTGTCCTGGGGGGGAGGTGTACAGGTGCCCAATGTGTGCGGGGGGCATGGCCTAGCGGGCATAGTGTGAGGGCGTGTGGCTTAGCGGGCATCGTGTGAGAGGGCGTGGCACAGTGGGCATCACGTGTGAGGCGTGGCCTATCTGGCAGCGCGTGCGGGGGGCGTGGTGTAGCGGGCATCGCGTGCGGGAGCGTGGCCTAGCGGACATCGCATGTGGGGGCGTGGCCTAGCGGACATCGCGTGCGGGGGGCGTGGCCTAGTGGGCATCGCGTGCGGGGGGCGTGGCCTAGCGGGCATCGCGTGCGGGGGCGTGGTGTAGCGGGCATCGCGTGCGGGGGGCACGGCCTAGCAAGCATCGCATGCGGGGGCGTGGCCTAGCGTGCATCACGTGTGGGGGCGCAGCCTAGCGGGCATCGTGTGCGGGGGCAAGGCCTAGCGGGCATCGTGTGCAGGGGCGGGGCCTGGCCAAACGGCCAATCCATGCGGGAGGCGGGGTCAGGCCGAGCCGAGCGGCCAATCTGTGTGGGGGGGTGGGGCCAGGCCGCCGACGGTTGTCACTGTAAGGACACTGTCACGGTGACACAATGTCACGGTGACACAATTTTGGAGCAAGACAGACAGACAGACAGAATAAGATATATTATATAAGGCTGAGTGTATGTATGTATGTATGTATGTATGTGTGTGTGTGTGTATATATATGTGTGTGTATGTCCGCTAAAGGAATCCGCACCGTCACATTTATAATGACAAAATTTTGCACAGACGCCCCATGTGACCCAGGGAACGTCATAGACTATTGTTTTGAGTGGAAAATTTAACCCTGCAGTTTACAGTTACTCTCCAAAACACCTGCTTCCATTAAAGTCAATGGAGCTGGAAGCTACAGGTTATTAATAGGAGCTGTAATTGGTTGCTATAGGCAACAAAATATATTTTTAGTATAATAAGCTTATGTGTGAGGTGATATGATAGCAGCGGAGAGACAGATAGAGAGAAACAGACAGGGAGAGAGACAGACAGGAAAATAGACAGACAGGGAAAGAGGCAGACAGGGAAAGAGGCAGACAGGGAAAGAGACAGACAGGGAGAGAGACAGACAGAAAAAGAGACAGACAGGGAAAGAGAAGGACCGGGAAAGAAACAGACAGAGAGAGAAACAGAGACAGACAGCCAGAAAGACAGGAAAAGCGACAAACAGAAAGAGGCAGTCAGGGAAAGAGGCAGACAGGGACATTTACAATCATGAAATTTTGCAAAGACTCCTCATGAGACTCAGGGAACGTTATAGACTATTATTTTGAGTGGAAAATGTAACGCTGCAGTTTACAGTTACTCTCCAAAAAACCTGCCTCCATTAAAGTCAATGGAGCTGGGAGCTACAGGTTAGTAATAGGAGCTGTGATTGGTTGCTATAGGCAACGAAGGATATTCTTAGTATAATAAGCTTATGTGTGAGGTAATATGATATCGGTGGAGAGACAGATATCAAGAGAGACAGAGAGAGAGACAGAGACAGACAGGGAAAGAGACAGACAGAGAAAGACAGGGAAAGAGACAGACAGAGAGAGAGACAGAGACAGACAGCCAGGAAAAGAGACAAACAGAAAGAGGCAGAGAGGGAAAGAGGCAGTCAGGGAAAGAGGCAGAGACAAACACAGAGACGGACACACAGAGACAGACACACAAGGAAAGAGACAGACAGGGACAAACAGCAAAAGAGACAGGGAAGAAGACAGACACACAGAGACAGACACAAAGGGAAGAGATAGACAGGGAAAGAGACAGACAGAGGCTGGTAGAGAAGGACAGTGGGAAAGAGGCAGTTACTATCCCAGGCAACACTGGGAACTACTGCTAGTGTGTATTTTATATATATATATATATATATATATATATATATATATATATATATATATATATATATATATACACACACACATACAGTATATATACTCAAATACACACGGCCAAAAGTGTTAGCACCCTTGAAGTTGTTCCAGAAGAAGTATTTCCCTCAAAAAATTACATTACAGACATCACTAGGGGGACGCACAGACGTCACTAGGGGGTCGCACATATATCACTAGGGGGCCACACATTAATAAATAAGGTCTGGAACACCATTCTAAGTCTGAACTGGGTGCAAAAACCTATAAAAAACTTCACTATATAGAGAGAAGGTATGCACAAAAGTGACTATGTAAGAGGGTTTTAGGTTTTTGCACCCAGTTCAGACTTAAGTGGGCTTTACACGGTACGATCTATCGTGCGATTTCACGAGCGATCGTACCCGCCCCCGTCGTTTGTGCGTCATGGGCAAATCGCTGCCCGTGTCACACAAAGTCGTTAAACCCCCGTCACATGTACTTACCTGATGAGCGACCTCGCTGTGGACGGCGAACATCCACTTCCTGAAGGGGGAGGGACGTTCGGCGTCACAGTGTCGTCACACAGCCGCCCGCCAATAGAAGCGGAGGGGCGGAGATGAGCGGGACGTAACATCCCGCCCACCTTCTTCCTTCCGCATTGCCGGCGGGTGCCGCGAGACGTAGGTAAGCTGTGTTCATCGTTCCCGGGGTGTCACACGGAGCGAAGTGTGCTACCCCGCGTATGATGAACAACCGGCGCAAAGAAGATTAAACGATTTTTTAAAAAATGAGCGACCTGTACACGACTCGCGATTCGTAACCGATTTGCGATCATTTACAGACGCTCATAGGTGTCACACGGGCCGACGTCGCAAGCGATGCCGGATGTGCGTCACGAAAACCGTGACCCCAACGATCTATCGCACGATAGATCGTCTCATGTAAAGCCCGCATTAGAATGGTGATCCAGACGTTATTTCTTAATTTGTTTGTAGTCTTTCATTTGTGAACCCAACCCCACCCATACCTATTTCCGGTCCACATCATACATATATAGCCTGGGTCTCAGCTTCCCATACACGGTAAGTTGTTTAACTGCATGAGAGGACACACATTAGCTAGGGACCCCAATATAAGAGAATACCGTGACGAGGTTTTGGGGCTCTGTTGCATTGATCAATTCAATAGCTAAATTTCTCTTTATTCATATGTTTATGGTAGTTATGCAGATTCCATTGTCATATTTTCATTTTCACATGTAGCTATTGTATTTTTCAGGGCAGTATTCACACAGCAGTTTCTGCTTTACATGTATCCCCCTTATATAGTCACTGGTGTGCATACCTTCTCACTATATAGGGGGGCGCACAGACATCACTAGGGGGCGCACAGACATCCCTAGGGGGCACAGACATCCCTAGGGGGGGCACGGACATCACTAGGGTGGCACGGACAGCAATTGCGGAGCACAGCCATCACTAGGAGGGAAACATCACTGGGGGTGGTACACAGTATTAGAGGGAACACAAGGCACACAGCACTCTGAGAGGCTGCACACAGCACTGTGGGGGGCTGCACACAGCACTGTGGGGGGCTGCACACAGCACTGTGGGGGGCTGCACACAGCACTGTGCAGGGCTGCAGACAGCACTATGGGGGGCTGCACACTGCCTTGTGGAGGGGGCTGCACACTGCACTGTGGGGGGGCTGCACACTGCACTGTGGGGGGGCTGCACACAGCACTGTTGGGGGGGCTGCACACAGCACTGTTGGGGGGGCTGCACACAGCACTGTTGGGGGGGCTGCACACAGCACTGTGCGGGTGGCTGCACACAGCACTGTGGAGGGGGGCTGCACACAGCACTGTATGGGGGCTGCACACTGCACTGTGGGTGGGCTATACACAGCACTGTTGGGGGGGCTGCACACAGCACTGTTGGGGGGCTGCAGACAGCACTGTGGGGGGAACTGCACACAGCACTGTGGGGGGGGGGGCTGCACACAGCACTGTGGGGGGGGCTGCACACAGCACTGTGGGGGGGCTAGACAGCACTGTGGGGGGGGCTACACAGCACTGGGGAGCGGGCACACAACACCGGAGGGCAGACTCCAGGCACACAGCAAGTCCTGATCACATTTATCAGTGTAAGCACCCGAGCACTGCTGCCCCGGGGAATCTGGGGACATCAGAAAAACTCATCGCAGGCCCGAGGTTCCAACTCCTGTGCTAAAGCAAGGGAAGGGCGCCCCCCACCACCCAAGGCGATGTTCAGCTCACCGAACTCCTACCTTTCCCCGTAGGATGCCGCGTCCTCACCACCTCCGCATTGCCCGCAGCAGCACTGTGATGAGGCGCAGAGTGATGACCTCATCACAGTGCTGTGTGATGACGCGCCGCCTCCCTGCTCCACTGCCTCGCTTCCGGCCACATGGCTAATTTGCATGTGATGCCCTAGAAGGGCTTCGCTTGCAATTTAGCCATGTGTGCAGTGGCTGAAACAACACGGCCGGGCCCCTCTGCTGCGGCTGTGACTGGGTCTCGGTGAAGAGGGGAGGCCTGGCCTGCCCGGGGCTTAACAAAGCTAAGTAATTACCCCGGGCCTGTCCGGGCCCCCTCTCTTCACCGGGCCCGGTACTCCAGGCACAGTAGTAATGCCCTGATGGCGGCCCTGTTGTGCAGGCCTGGACTCATACAGTGCAAGGATCTTTGGTGAGTCACATGTGATGTCACCACAGGTCATTCTGCAACCGCGGAAACTGCACAAATCGTACAGAATTTATAAAATCACTGCAGCTTATGATAGAAAGGTTGGGGGCCCATCAGAGCGTGGGGGCCCAGTCTGCTGGCAATGAGAAACACCTGTGCCCAGCCCACAGTAACAAGCCCATGGTACCCCACAAATATAAACCATTGTGGCACACTGGGAATCCAGGGCCCACCAGAGGATTCCCCGATGCACTCGTGGACCAGTCCTACCCTGTATAGGGGGCAGTATTATAGTAATTATATTCTTGTACATAGTAGCAGTATTATAGTAATTATATTCTTGTACATAGGGGCAGTATTATACTATTATATATTCTTGTACATTGGGGCAATATTATAGTAGTTATATGCTTATACATTGTGAGCAGTATTATAGTAGTAATATTCTTGTACATAGGAGCAGTATTATAGTAGTTATATTATTGTACATATGGGCAGTATTATAGTAGTTATATACTTGTACATAGGAGCAGTATTATAGTAATTATATTCTTGTACATAGGAGCAGTATTATAGTAGTTATATTCTTGTACATATGGGCAGTATTATAGTAGTTATATTCTTGTATATAGGAGCAGTATTGTAGTAGTTATATTCCTGTACATATGGGCAGTATTATAGTAGTTATATTCTTGTACATATGGGCAGTATTATAGTAGTTATATTCTTGTACATATGGGCAGTATTATAGTAGTCATATTTTTGTACATAGGGAGCAGTATTATAATAGTTATATTCTTGTACATAGGGGCAGTATTATAGTAGTTATATTCTTGTACATAGGAGCAGTATTATAGTAGTTATATTCTTGTATATATGGGCAGTATTATAGTAGTTATATTCTTGTACATAGGAGCAGTATTATAGTAGTTATATTCTTTTTTTTTTTTTTTTTTTTTTAAATCAGATCTTTTTTTATTAAACAACTAAGAATCAATACAGAGAAAATATATTGTATCTTATATAACTAGTAAAAGTGTACATTGAAAAAACATACAGTTAGGTCCAGAAATATTTGGACAGTGACACAAGTTTTGTTATTTTAGCTGTTTACAAAAACATGTTCAGAAATACAATTATATATATAATATGGGCTGAAAGTGCACACTCCCAGCTGCAATATGAGAGTTTTCACATCCAAATCGGAGAAAGGGTTTAGGAATCATAGCTCTGTAATGCATAGCCTCCTCTTTTTCAAGGGACCAAAAGTAATTGGACAAGGGACTCTAAGGGCTGCAATTAACTCTGAAGGCGTCTCCCTCGTTAGCCTGTAATCAATGAAGTAGTTAAAAGGTCTGGGGTTGATTACAGGTGTGTGGTTTTGCATTTGGAAGCTGTTGCTGTGACCAGACAACATGCGGTCTAAGGAACTCTCAATTGAGGTGAAGCAGAACATCCTGAGGCTGAAAAAAAAGAAAAAATCCATCAGAGAGATAGCAGACATGCTTGGAGTAGCAAAATCAACAGTCGGGTACATTCTGAGAAAAAAGGAATTGACTGGTGAGCTTGGGAACTCAAAAAGGCCTGGGCGTCCACGGATGACAACAGTGGTGGATGATCGCCGCATACTTTCTTTGGTGAAGAAGAACCCGTTCACAACATCAACTGAAGTCCAGAACACTCTCAGTGAAGTAGGTGTATCTGTCTATAAGTCAACAGTAAAGAGAAGACTCCATGAAAGTAAATACAAAGGGTTCACATCTAGATGCAAACCATTCATCAATTCCAAAAATAGACAGGCCAGAGTTAAATTTGCTGAAAAACACCTCATGAAGCCAGCTCAGTTCTGGAAAAGTATTCTATGGACAGATGAGACAAAGATCAACCTGTACCAGAATGATGGGAAGAAAAAAGTTCGGAGAAGAAAGGGAACGGCACATGATCCAAGGCACACCACATCCTCTGTAAAACATGGTGGAGGCAACGTGATGGCATGGGCATGCATGGCTTTCAATGGCACTGGGTCACTTGTGTTTATTGATGACATAACAGCAGATAAGAGTAGCCGGATGAATTCTGAAGTGTACCGGGATATACTTTCAGCCCAGATTCAGCCAAATGCCGCAAAGTTGATCGGACGGCACTTCATAGTACAGATGGACAATGACCCCAAGCATACAGCCAAAGCTACCAAGGAGTTCATGAGTGCAAAAAAGTGGAACATTCTGCAATGGCCAAGTCAATCACCAGATCTTAACCCAATTGAGCATGCATTTCACTTGCTCAAATCCAGACTTAAGACGGAAAGACCCACAAACAAGCAAGACCTGAAGGCTGCGGCTGTAAAGGCCTGGCAAAGCATTAAGAAGGAGGAAACTCAGCGTTTGGTGATGTCCATGGGTTCCAGACTTAAGGCAGTGATTGCCTCCAAAGGATTCGCAACAAAATATTGAAAATAAAAATATTTTGTTTGGGTTTGGTTTATTTGTCCAATTACTTTTGACCTCCTAAAATGTGGAGTGTTTGTAAAGAAATGTGTACAATTCCTACAATTTCTTTCAGATATTTTTGTTCAAACCTTCAAATTAAACGTTACAATCTGCACTTGAATTCTGTTGTAGAGGTTTCATTTCAAATCCAATGTGGTGGCATGCAGAGCCCAACTCGCGAAAATTGTGTCACTGTCCAAATATTTCTGGACCTAACTGTATGTTGTCTATAAATCAGGTTCTTCCTCTGAATATAAAAAAAAGGAAAAAAGGATTCTTAGATCAGTTATATAAATTGAGCCTACATATAACATGGCTCCACAGATAAACAAAAGTTTAAATTATGCAATAATGCCTCAGTCTAATAGAAAAGCCTCCTCCATCAGCCGTGTCGCTCCGCGTCATATTTCCATACCCGCTTGCCTCTCTCTCCCCGTTTAGTCATCAATCGCACCCTTCCGGCCCCTCCCACAGCGCCGCTCAAAGTCCACTTCGCCACGTAAAACACTAGAGTTAACTTTTACTCCCCAAACGTTCCATTCACTGCAAGTGTGGCACCCTGGGCAAGCCAGGACGTCACAGGTACTGCACCAACACACCCCACACCCCGGTTAGGCACATCAGCCGCACACACAAATCCTTGTTACCTCCCTCCAGGGGCTGATGTCCACACCAGGTGGGGCGGAGCCAGGTGGTTGGCCCCGCCCATCGAGGAGTTCACAGTCCTGGAGGCGGGAAAAGGGTTCAGATTAGTTTTGGAGAGGGAAGTGGTAGTTGAGGAGCAGACTGACCGTGTCCGGGTACGTGGCCCGGGCACTTACAGCAAGGTTGGCAGATGGTGGTGGACGTCTGCAGGAGAGGCCTATCGACACGGAACCGTAGGGCCGGGGTTGGGCGGTGCCCCACCGGTACCAAACCGGGGAGCAAAGAGAAGCCAGCACCAAACCGGCAGGGCTGCAGACCCCGACCAGGCTGGGAGTCGCCGTTAAAAAGGTCAAATCCGTTAGCGAAGGGAACCTCCGGGGTTTCTCAGCAACAAAATCCGATTGAAGGTGACCATCCAAACCGTGAGGGAGATAAAGCTACCGCCAGAACTAGAGCTTCCAGGGCCAGAGCCTGCGGGCAAAAAGGGCTCCTCCGGCATCCATACGTTGGGGAACGGGCTACCAGTGGGAAGCCATCAGAGCTGAACACGTACAAGGTGCAGGGAAAGGCAGCCATCACTAACCGACCGGGAGTCACCACTGCAGCCGGCTGCGGGACCCGTCCATCCAGCCGTTTGTTTTACCGGAGACTTTGTGATCATTAATGGACTGAGTGAGTACCACCGTGCCGTCCGGCACCGTGCTGCCCCCGCGACCCTGCACCTCACCTGCCCTGCATTCCTCCCTTCCTCACCAACCCTTACCGGGCCCCGGGACCACCAACCCCTACCCACGGAGGGGAAAAACATCCCAGCTGCTCCCCACCAACGCTCCCGGGATCCCCGTCATCAGCAGCAGTGGTGCCCATAATCACCACGGCCCGTGGGTGGCGTCACGAACTAAACCCCCAATCCCAAACCAACCCCTTTCACTCACGGGCGAGGTGCGGCGCTCGAGTCCCCGGATCCGGCCCACCGCTTGAGCCACCGAGCAGCAGCAGCAGCCGGACCCGAGCAGCGAGAGTGCAGGCAAGCAGCGCACCCCCCGCCCGCGACACAAGCATAACAGTAACTGCTCCAACATTGCATCCTGCACTATTGCCCCAGAGGGGAGACCCGGCGACTCCATCCATGGCTGCCAGATTTTGTAAAACTTTCTCAGTGTTTTTCTCTTTAAATAAACTCCCCTTTCCAATCTAATGACGTTATTTAATTTATTTTTAAGCTCTGGTAATGTTGGTGGTAGAGGATCTAACCAATAGTATGCCAGTATCTTGCTTGCTTGATACAGGATACGGGCTATTCCCAGGGCTGTTGGAGAGTCCGGGTCTACTCCTCCCTCCCACAGACTCAACAAACATAAACGAGGTGATGGCTGTATTGTGATATGATATATTTGGTCTATGAGTCCCAGGGTTTGTTTCCAGAAATCACCAATGTGTCCACACTCCCACATAACATGCATCAAATGGGCATCATCCTGTCCACACCTAACACATTGTGCATTTGGTCTAAGGGGCACTTTGCACACTGCGACATCGCAGGTGCGATGTCGGTGGGGTCAAATTGAAAATGACGCACTTCCGGCATCGCATGCGACATCGCAGTGTGTAAAGGCTGGATGATACGATTAACGAGCGCAAAAGCGTCGTAATCGTATCATCGGTACAGCGTCGGCGTAATCCATAATTACGCTGACGCAATGGTCCGATGTTGTTCCTCGCTCCTGCGGCAGCACACATCGCTGTGTGTGAAGTCGCAGGAGCGAGGAACGTCTCCTACCGGCCTCACTGCGGCTTCCGTAGGATATGCGGAAGGAAGGAGGTGGGCAGGATGTTTACATCCTGCTCATCTCCGCCCCTCCGCTCTGATTGGCCGCCTGCCGTGTGACGTCGCAGTGACGCCGCACGACCCGCCCCCTTAACAAGGAGGCGGGTCGCCGGCCACAGGGACGTCGCACGGCAGGTGAGTGTGTGTGTGAAGCTGGCGTAGCGATAACTTTCGCTACGCCAGCTATCACCACATATCGCTGCTGCGACGGGGGCGGGCACTATCGCACTCGGCATCGCAGCATCGGCCTGCGATGTCGTAGTGTGCAAAGCCCGCCTTAGTCCCATCCTGAATAGGCTGGGAGTTTTATATACCCTGTGGATGAGATATATTTGAGAAAGCCTTTGGCACTCAGAGACCGCCAGTTTAGGGACCTGTTCTAGAATGTCAGACCACTGGTCTTCCGTCAGGGGACTAACGTCCCGTTCCCATTTACTTTTAACAGTCAGTGGGTATGTCTCCAGATGGGCAGGTAATAATCTTTTGTATAGTTCAGAAATAAGACCTTTAGAGGACTCAGATGTAAGTGTCGCGGGCGGAGGAGGGGACGCCGCGCTCTCCCACTGCTCGGGTCCGGCTGCCGCTGCGGCGGCCTGCTGCTGCCGCTGCTCGGTGGCTCGAGCGATGGGCCGGATCCCGGGGACTCGAGCGGCGCTCCTCGCCCGTGATTGAAAAGGGGATTGGTGTTTTGGGATATTTTATTGTCCGTGACGCCACCCACGGTTGTGGTGATTAAGTAGACACCACCGCTGCTCTGTCTGGGGAGCCCGTGAGGGATGGTATGGAGCAGCCAGTTGTTGATTTGCCCCTCCGTGGGTAGGGAAGTTTGGTGCTCCCGGGGCCCGCTGATGGGGTTGGGATGGTGAACAGGCGGGTATGGGGCCCGTGGAGGTGCAGGGGCGCAGGGGCAGCGCTGTGCCGCACGGCACGGAGGTACTCACTCAGCCAGTAAACACGACACAGTTCTCGGTAAACAAACGGCTGGTTGGACGGGTCCCTCGGATGGTTACGGTGCTGCTGTTCCCTGCAGTTAGCGGTGACGGTCTCTTCCCTGCACCTATGTAAAGTCTTTTGGTAGCGATGGGTCCCCACCGGTTACCCGCTCCCCGGCCTGGATGTGAGCCGGAGGAGCCCCTCTCTTGCCCGCAGGCGCTGGCCCTGGGAAACTGGTGCCTTGGCGGTGGCGGTGTCTCCCCTTAACGGTCGGACTGTTGCCTTCAATCGGGACTTGGTTGTTAGGAGACAGAGGTCCCCTTCACTGACGGATTTGGCAAATTATGGCGACTCCTAGCCTTGCCGGGATCCGAAAGGCCTCTGCCCTGGTGCTGACTGTTCTTCGTATACTGCTCCGGTACCGCCGGGTCACCACCCGTCCGCGGGCCTTCCAGCAACCTCCAAGTAGTCCCCCTGCAGACTATCACCGCCGTCTGCTGACCTTGCTGTCTCAGTCCGGGGCACACACCCGGACCAACTTCAAGCTTTCTTAACTGTTCCTTAGTTTTCCACTTTAACTCCTCTTACAAGCTCCTCTACCACTTCCTTCTACTTTCACTTCCCTAGCTTGACTCCTTGGTTTTCCCGCCTCCAGGGCTGTGAACTCCTCGGTGGGCAGAGCCAACCGCCTGGCCCACCCCCTGGTGTGGACATCAGCCCCTGGAGGAAGGCAACAAGGATTTTAGGTTAGCCTAGATGTACCTGCCAGGAATGTGGGGTGCATGTGATGTTGTGACCTGTGACCCCTGGCTTGCCCAGGGCGTCACATAAGCAGCATATGTAATGTTTTATTATGTGTCACTGTCACCGGATTTGTCCTCCCCTGTCTTTCCAGTGCGTGCCTCAGCTGTAAGTATTGATAAAAGAAGACATGCGGGAGGTGAAACTCCGTTCTCAATTGCTCAAAACTCAAAAGAATATTATTTTGTAGTACTTGTGACACTAAATGGATCCCTTTATCTTCCCATCCTCTGAACCCCACTAATTTTTTAATTTCTGGAAAATCCGGGTTCCGCCACAGTGGCCAGAGCTCCGTAGGCCCATTTATCTTCAAAAGAAACTTACCTCTGTCCCATACCCGAAATATCATAGCCAACGTGGGATATCATGCCCCATTTATCTGTCTTTGTCTCACATCCAACCGGTAACCCGGATATTTCCATATCGATCCCTCTCTCACTATATCACCACTGTTATTGTGGCGCCCTGGACAAGCACCCCACACTCCCAGCAGGCACACCGAAGTCAGAACACAAAACCCTTGTTGCCTTCCTCCAGGGGCTGATGTCCACACCAGGGGGTGGAGCCAGGCGGTTGGTCTCCGCCCACCAAGGAGTTCACAGTCCTGGAGGAGGGAAAAACAGGCAGTCTAGTTGGGAGGAGGAAGTGGAAGGAGGTGAAGTAGGCAGATAGTGTTTGGAGGAGAAAGAGTGAGGAGTGAAGGAGCAGTCGAGCAGTCTGAAGTGAGTCCGGGTGTGTGGCCCGGACAGAGCAGCAAGGTTGGCAGACGGTGGTGACCGTCTGCAGGAGTGGCCTATCGGAGTTTACCGTAAGGACCGTGGACGGGTGGTGGCCCGGCGGTACCGGACCGGTACACAAGGAGAAGCCAGCACCATTGGCAGGGGCTTACGGACCCCGGCAAGGCTAGGAGTCGCCGTGAATTTGCCAAATTTGTTAGCGAAGGGGACCTCCTGGGTTCCCCAGCAAGCAAGTCCCGACAGAAGGCAACAGTCCGACCAGGAAAGGGAGACACCGCCACCGCCAAGGCAACCGTTTCCCAGGGCCAGCGCCTGCGGGCAAAAGAGGCTCCTCCGGCCCATATCCAAGCCGGGGAGCGGGTTACCGGTGGGAACCCATTGGAACCGTCTAAAGTGCATAGGTGCAGGGAAAGGCAGTCACCACCAACCTGCATGGAGAAACAACACCGCAGCCGTGGGACCCGTCCATCCAGCCGTGTGTTTTACCGAGAACTGTGTCCTCATCATTAGCTGAGTGAGTACCACCGTGCCGTGCGGTACAGCACTGCCCCTGCGTCCCTGCACCTCACCAGGCCCCGCAACCCACCTGCCATCATCCCTACCTACCCCATCACCGGGCCCCGGGACAACCAACCCCCCTACCCATGGAGGGGAGCACTAACAACCAAGCTGCTCCCTGTCACCGCTCCCGGGATCCCCGTCTAGAGCAGCGGTGGTGTCACCAATATCACCACAACCGTGGGTGGCATCACGAACAATATCTAAAATCCCCCCCTTTTCACTCACGGGCGAGGAACGCCGCTCGAGTCCCCGGGATCCGGCCCACCGCTCGAGCCACCACCGAGCAGCAGCAGCAGCCGGACCTGAGCAGTGGGAGAGCGCAGCGTCACCTCCTCCGCCTGCGACATTATCATACGCTCCTTCTTTGCCCCAACCCCTAAGATGTTGCATCTGGGAGGCTAAATAGTATATATATGGGTTTGGTACCGCCAGTCCTCCCTGCTCCTTTCCCCGCTGTAGCACTTCCAGTTGAATCCTAGCCTGTTTTTTCATCCAGATAAGTTCCCGGAATAATGTATTAATTTTTGCAAAAAATTCCCTACGTATCCACACTGGAGAATTATGTATAAGATATAGTAATTGTGGCATCATTACCATTTTGATTAAGTTGGATCTACCGATATTTGATAGCGGCAAGCGACACCAGGTGTGTACCTTTGCTCTGAACCGCTGCAACAGGGGTTCCAGATTTAGGGCCTGGAAATCCTTCGGATTTGGGCTAACAGTTACTCCCAGATACTTAAACTCTCGGACCACAGGAACCGGTATCTGCAAGTCCGAGAAATCCACCGGGAGAGGGTCTATCGGCATTAAAGCCGATTTGGACCAATTAATCTGAAGGCCAGACCTCCGCCCAAATTCTTGAATGATATCCATTGCCGGCAAAATCGAGGAATGTACCCTGTCTAAATATAAAAGTAGGTCATCCGCATATAATGATACTTTCTGCTCCACTGTTCCACACCTAAATCCCGTTATCTCCCTGGACTTCCGTATTGGAACTGCCAATGGCTCCACTGCAGTAGCAAATAGCAAGGGCGAGAGTGGGCACCCCTGTCTAGTACCTCTTCCAAGAGGAAAAGACTCAGAGACCCTGCCATTAGCCCCAACCTTCGCCACCGGGGAGTCATATAGCAGCTTCACCCAATTTATAAATCTGTGTCCAAAACCCATTTTCCGAAGTACTGCCCACAAATGCCCCCATTCTAAGCTATTGAACGCCTTAGCGGCGTCTAAGGACAAAATTGTCCTTTCCCCTGGCTTCTCAGAACTATGCTGAATCCCTAAGTATAATTTTCTAAGATTCTTAGATGTGGCTCTACATGGAATAAATCCTGTTTGATCATTCTGTATAATAGATGAGATGACTCGGGACAACCTATTAGCGAGCACCTTGGCCAGTAATTTAACATCTGTTGGTAGTAGAGAGATTGGGCGGTACGAGTCCGGGATCTCCGGATCTTTTCCGGGTTTTAATATTAAGACTATTAAAGCTTCCCTCATAGAAGGCGGGAGAACCCTCTGCCTTTCAGCCTCTTCAAATACTTTAAGTAGTTTAGGTAGCAGTAAGGGTGCATACGTTTTATAAAACTCGCCAGGCAGGCCATGCATTCCCGGAGCTTTTTCATTTTGCATCTGGCCAAGCGCTTCCTCTAATTCTTCCAACAGGATGTCTCGATCCAACAAATCCCTTTCTTCATTGGCCAGTGTGGGGAGAGAGAGAGTATCCTCAATCTCAGTCTCCGTAAGGTCACAGTCTTATGTGTATAGCCGCATATAATACCTCTTTATCTCCCTCACTATATCCTCACTTTCCGTTACAAGATCACCCGACTCCGTCTTCAGCCTATTTATATATGAAGATCCTTCCTGCCCCCTAATGACCGTGGCTAGTAGGTGCCCTACTCCCTCCCCCTCTATGAAATATGTCTGTTTGAGGAAGTAACGTTTCGTTTGTGCCTTCTCTAGAGTGTTTTTAGTTTCCTCTGTCGGGTTGAGCACCACCGCAGCCTCCGCAACAGATTCTTCCTGAATTAGACTTTGGGTGTAGCGTCTATTTTGGTTTTTACGTATGCATATTTTTCGGATATAGATGCCCCTCACCACGGCTTTCATAGAGTCCCAGACTATATGTGATGGTGCGGAGCACTCATTAGGTTGGAAATATTCTAAGATAGTATCATGCAAAGATCCCCCTATAAGCTGGATACAGAAGGGATTAGGTTTCCAGAGTTATATTCTTGTACATAGGAGCAGTATTATAGTAGTTATATTCTTGTACATAGGAGCAGTATTATAGTAGTTATATTCTTGTACAAAGGGGCAGTATTATAGTAGTTATATTCTTGTACACAGGAGCAGTATTATAGTAGTTATATTCTTGTACACAGGAGCAGTATTATAGTAGTTATATTCTTGTACAAAGGGGCAGTATTATAGTAGTTATATTCTTGTACACAGGAACAGTATTATAATAGTTATATTCTTGTACATATGAGCAGTATTATAGTAGTTATATTCTTGTACATATGAGCAGTATTATAGTAGTTATATTCTTTTTTTTTCCAATTTAAAGTTTTATTGGTTTTCAAAGGAAAGAGTACAACAACATTGCAAACCATTGAATACAATTTTGATAAACAAGGAGCCATCACGGCGGCTAAAGGCCACAGGCTCAGTAATCTTTACAACTGTCGTTGAGGAAATAATCAAACAACATGACTTACTAATAGAGAACAAGAAACCAAAGTAAAGGTAAAGAAGGATGAACAAGGAAAAGAGTAGATCAGAAGTGGGTGGGGGAGACAAGAGGGGGAGAACCGTAGGGGGAAAGATGTGGATAGGAGTATGTTGGCCGAGGCTGGCGTCCCGTCTGTTGGGCGTGAACCTGAAAAGAATGCAAATGACTATGGAAGGTGTGGCTAGCTGAGAGTCTTATTTACTGAGGGTCAACGAGGGCAAGAAACCTTGGGTCAGAGAGAAAAGATTCCCACTGATACCATTTAGAGGAGGCTTCCACTAGCTGGCCTCGCGATTGAGCCATTACCATCTCCATGCGGTGTATTACATTTACTTCTGTCGCCCATTCCTCTATGGACGGGGGGGTAGGGTCTTTCCAATGTCGTGGGATTACTGTCTTGGCGGCCTGGAGTAGATGTCCGGTAAGAGACTTTTTATACACCTTTTCTGGTATTTTAAACATAAACAATAGGGCTGCCTCGGGGCGACTGGGGACTAAGATCCCTGTGACCTCCTGGATGCCCACCAGCACCTTGCTCCAGAAGGCCGCCAAGCTCGGACAGTACCACCAGATATGGGCCATGGTACCTCCCTGTGCTCCGCACCGCCAGCATGTGTCAGGGATTTCGGGGCACCACTTATGAAGGGATGACGGGACCTTGTACCACCTGGAGAGAATTTTGTAGCAAGTCTCTTGCATTCTCGTTGCAACCGCTGACTTGTGGGTCATGCGGAAGCATCGTTCCCATTGATCCCTGGAGAATGTCTGGCCGAGCTCTGCCTCCCAAGCAGTACAGAAGCGAGGAAGTGGTGTTTCTGCTGCTGCTGTCAAGATCCCATAAATCCTTGATATTGCATGTCTAGTGTCGGGTGTCCCTGTACAGATAAGTTCAAAAGGGGTTGGGGATGAGGGACAAGTTAGGTCTAGCCCCTGCGTGGTTATGAAGTGTTTAAGTTGGGCATATTCAAAGTAGAACCGCATTTTGAAGTCTCTCTGCCCCACAATGTCCGGAAGTGGGAGAAGAACCCCTTCTGGTGCCACCTGTCCCAGTCTCAGGGGGTTCTGTTTTGAGCTTCCCAAAAAGTTATTAGACGATGCCCCTGGTAAAAAGTCAGGGTTATCCGTCAGTGGCATGAGGGGTCCCTGAGTCTGGAGCAGGCGCTTAATCCGTGGCATTGAGTGTACTGATTGTAATGTTTGTTTAGTGGTGTAGGACATTCCTATCTTATGTTTGGTAAGAAGTGGCCAGTTCCATGGCATGGATAGAATAGATAAGGGGCACAGGTCGTGTGCCAGGCGGACCCAGAGCTTCGATCCAGAGTTATGTAAGAGGTCTAAGACCCTTGCATGGGCAGCAGCCAGATAATAACGCCGACAGTCAGGCAGCCCCACCCCTCCCGCCCCCTTGGTCCTAGTTAGGACATTCCTCCCGAGTCGGGACCGTCCCTTGGACCACACAAATTGATTAAACAGGCGCTGTAACTTTACCCAATACGACGCCGGGACATATACCGGGACCGTCTGGAGTAAGTAGAGCAGTCTGGGCAGGGCTGTCATCCTGAGGGCACTGATCCTACCGAACCATGAGAGGGTGCCTCTATGCCATACAGTCAGGTCCCTCTCGAGTTTGGAGAGAAAGTTTTGAAAATTAAGCTGGAAAAGTCTGGTTACATCAGATGGGATAGTGATACCTAGGTAGCCGATACTGCCGTGTGGTGGCCATTTGAAGGGGAAGTTTGGTTTTATAGCATCTACTGTTGCTTGGGAAAGTGATATGTTTAGGGCTTCAGATTTGTCAAGGTTGATTTTAAAATTGGACCATTTGCTAAAACGATTGAGTTCACGCATTAAGGATGGAAGGGAAGTGAGTGGGTTTTGCACATAAATAAGTAGGTCATCCGCGAAGGCGGCGCATTTATATTCTTGAGTGGCAACTTTAATCCCCCGTATGTCGGGGTTAAGCCGGATGGCCGACAACAGATGCTCCATGACTAAGATATAGAGCAATGGGGATAGGGGGCATCCCTGTCGAGTCCCGTTATGGATATCAAAGGGACTCGACAGGGTGCCATTAATCTTTAGACGCGCGGTCGGGGAACAGTATAAGGCCAAAATTTTAGATGAGAAGGTTGGACCAAAACCAACATGGGACAAAGTCTGAGAAATAGAATGCCAGGAAATTCTATCGAATGCCTTTTCGGCGTCTAACGATAACATCATCACGGGGATTTTTTGGGTGTGAGCATGTTGGACCAGGTCTAGGGTTTTTAGGGTGTTGTCCCTTGCTTCCCTACCAGGAACGAATCCTGCTTGGTCCAAGTGCACCAGATCTGGCAAAAGGGGATTGAGTCTGTTTGCAAGAAGCTTAGCATAGATCTTCAAATCCACATTGAGCAACGATATTGGTCTGAAGCTGCTACATGCGGTAGGGTCTTTACCAGGTTTTCGGAGCAAAGCCACATGAGCTGTCGTGGAGTGGGGAGGGAATGGGGTCTCATCTGATATAGCGTTAAAAGAAAGGAGCATTAGGGGTGCTAACTGTTCTGCAAACGTCTTATAAAATTTGGCTGGGAATCCATCCGGGCCGGGACTTTTGTTACCGGGTGTGTCACGGATTACTGACAGAATGTCCTCAAGAAGAAATGGCTTCTCGAGGTCCTCAATTGTGGACTGATTAAGAGGTTGAAAGGGAGAGGGCATTGTAGGGGGCTCGTGGTCTATCTCAGGAAACCGAGGGGTCAGATTGTATAATTTGGAATAGTACGCATGGAAGGCAGAAGAGATATCAGGAGTAGCATAGAGCATCTCGTCTCTTGTATTTTTAATGCAGGGAATTAGAGTGTGGGCTTTCCCTTCCTTCAGTGCATTTGCCAATAGTCTGCCCGGCTTATCCCCGAATTCATAAAATTTCCCCCTTCCCACTTGCAACAGGCGCTGGTATGACGCATCCAACAATTTCTTGACCTGTAATCTGGCCTGCAAGAGGGCCTGTAAGGTGGTGGCTGATAAAGCTCGCTTATGAGCAAGCTCTAACCCCGAGACCCTGCGGAGGGCCTCTGTTAGATTCTGGGCTTTTTCTTTTTTAATACGGGCTCCATGTTTGATGAAAGTGCCCCTCAAGACGCACTTCAGTGCCTCCCACTTAAACGTGGGGGCTGTGTCGTCTGCCAAATGATCCTCTGAAAAATGAGTGATCGTGGTCAGCACATCAGAAACACAGAGCTCATCCATGAGCAAAGATTCATTAAGCCGCCATGTTCCCGCAGGGGCTGGGAGGGAAGGAACCTCTACCTCACAGTATACTGGGGCGTGGTCTGACCACAATATGCTGCCTATTCCAGTCTGTCGGACCCAAGGGAGAGCATTGTGCTGTATGAAGATGTAGTCTATACGACTGTAGGAGTCTTGTGAGTGCGAGTAGAAACTATAGTCTCTATCTGACGGATGTGTTATTCTCCAAGTGTCAAACAACTGGATACTTAATAGAACCCTTTTGATACGTTTGATGGTGGTGTATGAAATGCTGGACTTCCCCTTGGAGTTATCTAATGTAGGGTCCAGAGTAGCATTAAGGTCAATACAGAGAATTGCTGTACCTCTAATTAGGGGCATCGCAGTGTCGGCAAGGCTAGCCAGAAAGTCATCTTGTCTCTGGTTTGGGGCGTAAGCATTTATGATTGTGAATGTTTGGTCTCCAGCTATTAGTGAGAGGATAATATACCGTCCCGTACCGTCTGATGTGCAGTTTATAATTTGATGTGGAAGAGACTTGTGAATGGCAATCGCCACTCCCTTTGAGCGGGATTCTGGGTTATCTGAAAATAACCAGGTTTGGTAGTACTTGTTCTTTAAGATAGGGGCGTGTCCCTGTTTGAAATGCGTTTCTTGAAAACATACTATTTTCACCTTGTGCTTGTGGAAGTGGTAGAGGACCTGTGCTCTCTTCTCCGGCACGTTAAGACCCTTAGCATTGAAGGAGGCGATTGTCAGGTTGGCCATCTGTAAAAGATTGAAGTGTTATAGGTACATGAGATATAAGGACGGACTAGCCCGTCTCGGCCACCATTTGGGGAGGGAGAAGGAAGTGTGAACTGTGAAAGGCAGATGAAGAGTAAAAAGAATAGGAGTTGAAGCAGAGAAAACAGCAGGGGTATAGCTCCCGCACAATACACTAGCTGAGAACAAACGTTCCGGGGGAGCTTGTCCGCCTCACCCGGGCAAGACAGAGGGTCCCGACCTACTTGGGGGAGAAAAAGATCAGACATAACCGTTGATAGCTCCATAGTATACTGTTAACATTAGAGATTACCATAAACACTGGCGCATATAATCAAAAGTTTGAGTAATAAGGGCCTTGGGCACTCGGCAGGTTAGAAAGTAAAGTCTATGTACTTAGCTAGTTAAAGTTTACGATACATTGGGTAGTCCCCGATATCTTGACCTTTATCTCGGACGGCCCAATCTCCGGTCCCGAGTCTCTCTCGGGGGGAGTCCCCTTGCATGAACGGGGGATGGATTTGCGTGGGGAGGGGCTGGGCGTTCCCTTGGGACCCACGGTTGGAGCAAGGTGGTGGGCCATTGAGAGATGGAGATTGGGGGTAGACCCAGGTTTGAGGTAAAGGATGGGAGGTCTTCTGGTGACCGCATTACCCACCATCTTGAATTTTTTTGTACCGACAGAGAAAAGGGAAAACCCCAACGAAACGGGAGACCCCTTTCTCTAATGACATCCAACAAGGGTTTGAGAACCGCCCTCTGAGCTAAGGTGTGTCTCGAAAGATCCGGCATGATGCGTATTGTAGATCCATTGTACGTTAGGGACTGCTTCTTTCGAGCTGCTTGAAGGATAGCTTCCTTTGCTGCAAAATAGTGCACCCTGCATACAATGTCTCTCGGGCGGGGGTCCCCTGGGTCCGGGGGGCGTAATGCCCTGTGGGCCCTGTCAAGTTCCAGGGGGGCCCCGGGTGGTCTTTTTAGTAGATTATTAAAGATTGAAATAAGGACTGAAGGTATGTCAGGAGGGGCAATTGACTCCGGCAGACCCCTGATACGCAGGTTATTTCTTCGATTTCTATTCTCTAAGTCGTCCACGTGCTGTTGGAGAGAGAATAGCTGCTTGGACTGAACCTGCAGTGTGGCTTGGACAGATTGGATGTCAGCTTGAGATGTTGTTTGTTGGTCTGTAAGGACATCCACCCTTTGGGTGAGTGAAGAAAGGTCCATCCGTAGCTGGGCAAATTCTTGCTTACATTCTGCCACTACCTGGTTGGCCAAAGCAGCTATATCATTTTTAGTGGGCATTGCTTGGAAAAGGGACCGTAGATCTGCTAAGGATGCTGGACGCTCTTCATTTATCACATTAGTGGAGAAAGATGTTGTGGAAAAAGAGCCGATAGAGTCCTGCAAAGCTGGGTCATATAGTATTTGTGAACTTCTAGAGGTGCTTATATTTCCTCCCAAGTGTGCTACTGTGGTAATCTGTTGTGGAGGGGTCCCTGGTGCCCTGGGCCCATCGTTCCACTGACCTTTAGTGGTTGCCACCATGCTACCTCCTGGGCCCGTCGGGCTATTTTCCCTTGAGGAGCCCGTGGACCACCTCGCAGGGGGAGTATAAGGAGGGGGCCCTTGGAGGTTTCCCCCAGTCTGGTCCTGGGGCCCTTGGATGCTGTAGGATCCCCTCTGCTCCACATTAGTGCCCGTATATGGCGGTGTTATAGGGGGGGCCGTCAGGTAAATAATTGTGCCTTTTGCAAATGATGGGGGGCTGCTGTCGCCAGCCATGACTGTGCCCCTTCCCCCCTCCCCCAGTCCAGTTATCGCCTGCGGGCTGGAGATTTTGGTATGCGGTGGGGCCGGGGTGCCCGGGTTTTGTTTCCTACCTCCATCGGTGGTGCTGTTGACAACGCGGGAGACTGGTGACCGCGGGGCCCCCTCACTCTGGGAGCGCTGCTGTAATGGATGTTTCCCGAACGCCGCTCCAGAGCCTGTCTGCGTGTGTGCTGCAGGCTGAAGAGGCATTAGGCATCTGGAAGCGACCGGAGGTAAGTCGATGTTCTGCCGGCCACCGGGAAGTTCCATTCCCATCGCGGGCTGCGATGAAGGAGTAGCGGGCGGTGATGCTGCCGCTGAGGGGTCATCTTGCTGACGCTGCAGGGCCTGGTCTGGAAGCGTGCGGCGGCCATTTTGGAGTGGGGCCTGTGATTCATGTTGTCGGCCGCTCCTCCGCACATCCCCCGGCCCGTGACCGTCACTGCTGTCGGTGGTCACCGCGGTTCCCCCGGGTCCCCGCGACTCCACTGTCGACCCCCGCCTCTCCACCGACGTCTTGAGGTCAGTTATCGGGTCAGCAGGCCGCGATTCTTGCTGCCTTTCCAGCTCGGGCTGCGATAGAGCGCTGGAGCCCCGTGGATTAGACAGATATGCCCCGATTTTGCCTTGAGCCATGGGGGCCTTCTTTGGGGTTCGTGCTGTGGCCTTTTTGCCCATTAATTTGCCCATTTTGGAGTCTTGGGCCAGTGCTATGGAGTTCTGCAGAGAGGAGCTCAGAGAAGCTGCTTCCTCACTCGGCCATGTCCGGCTCCGCCCCAGTAGTTATATTCTTGTACATACATGTTCACCGCACCGTGACGAAGGTGTTCGAAACGGCCGTCGGGCTGTCTCCTGCCGCTTATCTGCCACGTGTTTATCTCTTCAGCTAATATCTGTGGGACGCAGTGATTGGGCTGCCTCCTGTCACTTATCTACCACATGTTTATCCAGCTACTAGGCATGGTGATTACCACATTTAAGCTGGGTTTACACACTGCAACATCGCAAACGACATCGCTGTAACGTCACCGGTTTTGTGACGTTACAGCGACCTCCCCAGCGACATTGCAGTGTGTGAAACCTATCAGCGACCTGGCCCCTGCTGTGAAGTTGTAATCGCTACAAATCGTTCAGGACCATTCCTAGGTCCTTTGTTTCCCGCTGTGCAGCATGCATCGCTAGAAAGTTTCAGTGTGTAAAGCTGGGTTTACACACTGAGACTTTCTGGCGATCCAACCTGCGATCTCAACCTAGCCGGGATCGCTACAAAGTCTCTGGTGAGCTGTCAACAGGCAGACCTGGCCAATGACCTAACAGCGATCCGGACCTGCAGAGCGACTAGCTGGTCGTTTGGGACGTGTCAAAAAAGCAGGTGAACTTCACCCGACTTCATTTAATGCCGCGCGGCTCTGTCTGTGTGCCGTGTAAGTAAATAAATAATTAAAAAAATCCGGCGTGCGGTCCCCCCCTATTTTAATACCAGCCAGATAAAGCCATACGGCTGCAGGCTGGTATTCTCAGGATGGGGAGCCCCACGTTATGGGGAGCCCCCCAGCCTAACAATATCAGCCAGCAGACGCCCAGAATTGCCGCATACATTAGATGCGACAGATCTGGGACTGTACCCGGCTCTTCCCGATTTGCCCTGGTGCGTTGGCAAATCGGGGTAATAAGGAGTTAATGGCAGCCCATAGCTGCCAATAAGTCCTAGATTAATCATGTCAGGCGTCTCCCCGAGATACCTTCCATGATTAATCTGTAAATTACAGTTAAAAAACACACACACACCCGAAAAATCCTTTATTAGAAATAAAAAACACTAACACATTCCCTCATTACCAATTTATTACCCACAACAAAGCCCTCCATGTCCGGCGTAATCCACGGTCCTCCAGCGTCGTATCCAGCTCTGCTGCATGCAGGTGACAGGAGCAGCAGAAGACACAGCCGCTCCTGTCACCTCCACGCAGCTAATGAAGACAGCCGTGTGATCGGCTGAGCTGTCACTGAGGTTACCTGGATCCAGCGGTGGATCCAGCGGTGGCCGCGGGTAACCTCAGTGACAGCTCAGCTGATCGCGCTACTCACCGCCGCTCCGGTCAGCTCCACAATGAGGTGAGTAGCGCGATCAGCTGGGCTGTCACTGACGTTAATCGCGGCCACCGCTGCATCCACCGCTGGATCCAGTGGCGGCCACCGGGTAACCTCAGTGACAGCTCAGCTGATCGCGTTACTCACCTCATTTGCTGATGATTTCCCCCCCTCTCTCATACTCACCGATCCCCGATCACCGGCGCTGCACGGCGTTCACACTGCTCCGGTGGCTTTTCCTTTTTTGAAAAAGCCGGCCGCTCATTAAACAATCTCGTATTCCCTGCTTTCCCCGCCCACCGGCAAATGTGATTGGTTGCAGTGAGACATGCCCACACGCTGAGTGACAGCTGTGTCACTGTACCCAATCACAGCAGCCGGTGGGCGTGTCTATACTGTGCAGTAAAATAAATAAATAAATAATTAAAAAATCCGGCGTGCGGTCCCCCCTATTTTAATACCAGCCAGATAAAGCCATACGGCTGCAGGCTGGTATTCTCAGGATGGGGAGCCCCACGTTATGGGGAGCCCCCAGCCTAACAATATCAGTCAGCAGCCGCCCAGAATTGCCGCATACATTAGATGCGACAGTTCTGGGACTGTACCCGGCTCTTCCCGATTTGCCCTGGTGCGTTGGCAAATCGGGGTAATAAGGAGTTATTGGCAGCCCATAGCTGCCAATAAGTCCTAGATTAATCATGTCAGGCGTCTATGAGACACCTTCCATGATTAATCTGTAAATTACAGTAAATAAACACACACCCGAAAAATCCTTTATTAGAAATAAAAAACACTAACAAAGTCCCTCATCACCAATTTATTAACCCCGACAAACCCTCCATGTCCGGCGTACTCCACAGTCCTCCAGCGTCGCATCCAGCACTGCTGCATGAAGGTGACAGGAGCTGCAGAATACACCGCCGCTCCTGTCAGCTTCACACAGCAACTGAAGACAGCCGCGCGATCAGCTGAGCTGTCACTGAGGTTACCTGGATCCAGCGGTGGATGTTGTGGGTAATAAATTGGTAATGAGGGAATTTTTTAGTGTTTTTTATTTCTAATAAAGGATTTTTTCGGGTGTGTGTGTTTATTTACTGTAATTTACAGATTAATCATGGAGGGTGTCTCATAGACGCCTGACATGATTAATCTAGGACTTATTGGCAGCTATGGGCTGCCATTAACTCCTTATTACCCCGATTTGCCAACGCACCAGGGCAAATCGGGAAGAGCCGGGTACAGTCCCAGAACTGTCGCATATAATGTATGCGGCAATTCTGGGTGGCTGTTGGCTGATATTGTTAGGCTGGGGGGCTCCCCATAACGTGGGGCTCCCCATCCTGAGAATACCAGCCTGCAGCCGTATGGCTTTATCTGGCAGTTTTTTTTAATTATTTAATTATTTATTTCAATGCACAGTATAGACACGCCCACCGGCTGCTGTGATTGGGTGCAGTGTGACACCTGTCACTCAGCGTGGGGGCGTGTCTCACTGTAACCAATCATAGGCACCAGTGGGCAGGGAAAGCAGGGAATACGAGATTGTTTAATGGGCGGCCGGCTTTTTCAAAAAAGGAAAAGCCGCTGGAGCAGTGTGAACGCCGTGCAGCGCCGGTGATCGGGGATCGGTGAGTATGAGAGAGGGGGGGACACTTCAGTCACTCGGGGGATTAGCGGTCACCAGTGAATCCTTCACAGGTGACCGCTAATCAGGACGCTACACAGACAGAGCCGCTGAGTCCCTGTAAAGTCCCCTTAGGCTATGTAATTATAATATCTATGGGACACAGTAATTCCTGGGAAGTTTTTATCTCCCTGATAATCTTGTTTGCCGATTAGCTATTCAGCCGTAGTGTGCTAATTATCTGAAGCTAGGGACTATTTACTATGCAATTTAGGCCCTAGTATTTTTGCAGTTTTGTGTGTTATTGCTATCCAGATTGTGGGTGGTTGTCCATTTAAAATTAATGGGTCATTCTACCAATGCATGTTAATTGTGTATGCTTATTATTATATATGGACATCTATTGGATGTTGCTACTATACTAATAGGGGTGGTCATCCACTATATTTCAATTAAATTATTGAATATATTAATTATTATTTATACCCCATATTGGTGGTTGCAGCAATCTTCTATGTGTCTATGTAACTTCTGTCCACCACCTGGATATTGATACATACATCTGCTTATATGTTTATTACAACTGTAGGTAATTTTTCCCTGAGATTGAGATACAACTGTGGCTGTTATTTCCAAATATTCTAATTGGATTAGTGTCCCTAATTTCTATACATGTAAAAAACATATATTCTTCATTACTTGACACGTGCGATACCTTGCAGGATGTGTTTATTGTTCATCACTAATTTTGATATTGTTTGTATCCACCCACTGCTCTATTTAAATTTATTTCATATATGAAATATATTATTAAAATAAACATTGTTTTGATGGAAATTGGACCTTGTTCGCCTTTTCTTGTTCTTCTTAGTTATATTCTTGTACGTAGGGGGCAGTATTATAGTAGTTATATTCTTGTACATAGGAGCAGTATTATAGTAGTTACATTCTTGTACATATGAGCAGTATTATAGTAGTTATATTCTTGTACATAGGAGCAGTATTATAGTAGTTATATTCTTGTACATAGGGACAGTATTATAGTAGTTATATTCTTGTACATATGAGCAGTATTATAGTAGTTATATTCTTGTACATATGAGCAGTATTATAGTAGTTACATTCTTGTACATAGGGGGCAGTATTATAGTTATATTCTTGTACATATGAGCAGTATTACAGTAGTTATATTCTTGTACATAGGGACAGTATTATAGTAGTTATATTCTTGTACATAGGAGCAGTATTATAGTAGTTACATTCTTGTACATATGAGCAGTATTATAGTAGTTACATTCTTGTACATAGGGGGCAGTATTATAGTTATATTCTTGTACATATGAGCAGTATTACAGTAGTTATATTCTTGTACATAGGGACAGTATTATACTAGTTATATTCTTGGACATAGGGGGCAGTATTATATTAGTTATATTCTTGTACATAGGAGCAGTATTATAGTAGTTATATTCTTGTACATAGGAACAGTATTATAGTAGTTATATTCTTGTACATAGGGGCAGTATTATAGTAGTTATATTCTTGAACATAGGAGCAGTATTATAGTAGTTATATTCTTGTACATATGAGCAGTATTATAGTAGTTATATTCTTGTACATAGGAGCAGTATTATAGTAGTTATATTCTTGTACATATGAGCAGTATTATAGTAGTTATATTCTTGTACATAGGAGCAGTATTATAGTAGTTATATTCTTGTACATAGGAACAGTATTATAGTAGTTATATTCTTGTACATAGGGGCAGTATTATAGTAGTTATATTCTTGTATATAGGAGCAGTATTATAGTAGTTATATTCTTGTACATAGTGACAGTATTATAGTAGTTATATTCTTGTACATATGAGCAGTATTATAGTAGTTATATTCTTGTACACAGGAGCAGTATTATAGTAGTTATATTCTTGTACATAGGAGCAGTATTATAGTAGTTATATTCGTGTACATAGGAGCAGTATTATAGTATTTATATTCTTGTACATAGGAGCAGTATTATAGTAGTTATATTCTTGTACATAGGAACAGTATTATAGTAGTTATATTCTTGTACACAGGAGCAGTATTATAGTAGTTATATTCTTGTACATAGGGGGCAGTATTATAGTAGTTATATTCTTGTACATAGGAGCAGTATTATAGTAGTTATATTCTTGTACACAGGAGCAGTATTATAGTAGTTATATTCTTGTACATAGGACCAGTATTATAGTAGTTATATTCTTGTACATAGTGACAGTATTATAGTAGTTATATTCTTGTACATATGAGCAGTATTATAGTAGTTATATTCTTGTACACAGGAGCAGTATTATAGTAGTTATATTCTTGTACATAGGAGCAGTATTATAGTAGTTATATTCGTGTACATAGGAGCAGTATTATAGTAGTTATATTCTTGTACATATGAGCAGTATTATGGTAGTTATATTCTTGTACATAGGAACAGTATTATAGTAGTTATATTCTTGTACATAGGGGCAGTATTATAGTAGTTATATTCTTGTACATAGGAACAGTATTATAGTAGTTATATTCTTGTACATAGGGGCAGTATTATAGTAGTTATATTCTTGAACATAGGGGCAATTTTAATTGGAAAAAACAAACATAAATGCAAGTATAATAAACAAAAACGTCCATAAATACAAAACACAAATCACTGAGGTTACATAGACACCAGCACTAAATAATCAGATCATACACACAAATAAAGTAGAGTCCACACCTGTGGTGGGAAATGAGTGTCAAAGAGACCCTGCAATCACCATACAATATATAGAAGGAGCAGAGTGACAGCCATCATCAGGAGCCAGGGACGTTCGGTCCACCACCGGTGTCCATGTCAGACTCTACCTGAGGGTCTACAGACAGGGGCTTCCGCTTTGGCGGGGGATGGTCCTCTACGTCCCTGTCACACTCGTCCTCAAGTTTCCCCAACTCTTCCTCATAATCATTATCATCTGACTCAGATTAAGCCCCATACTTGTTGGACACGACCATCACACCTGCAGAGCTCTGGACCTTCTTACTAGCTCTGTCATATTCTGCCTCAGGTTTACGGGAGGACGTGTTCTTTGTCTTCCGTTTATTCTGATTAATGCTCCAGTCATCAGATACAGACAGTGATGCTGAAGGGGGGGCTACCTGAGGCTGCTGCACCTTAGGGACGACCTCCATGTTCCCTTTTGCACCCTCCGTACCCTGCTGCTCTGGTGTTACATGAGTAAACTCCCGGGGGACATCTGAGCTGAACAGTACCTCTCCCGACATTGAATCCTCCTCCTGAGCCTCTGCCACTACCTCCTGAGCCTCTGCCACTACCTCCCGAGCCTCTGCCGCTACCATCACATCCTCATCAGGGAAGACTCTACAGATGTTGTGCCAGGGATCTGGACAGTCCCTGTGAGGGTGGCCCATCTTACCACAGAGGTTGGACCTGATGTCCCAGCAGTCTGCAGCGATATGGCCGATTTCCCCACACAGGCTGCACTTCCCCACGGTAGTCATTGGACAGATGACCTGTTTTACCACATCTGAAGCACTTTCGGGACTGCCCGGGATAGTAAATTCTGATTAGATAATAAGAAAGAATACATAGAAAAAAATAATAGAATAGCTTCATAGAGGGATAGCCAGCTTGGTTAGGTTTTTTTTTCTTTTTTTGGGGTAAAAAAAATAACATGGGGTCCCCCCCATTTTTCATATCCAGCACAGGAACAGCAGCAGCTGCAGGCTGCAACCATCAGCTCTCTGCTGTGCCTTGGCTGGTTATGAAAAATAGAGGGGATTCCACCCTTTTTTTTTAATTATTTGATTTATTAAAAAAAAATGACGTGGGATCCCCTCATTTTTCTAATACCAGCCAAGGTGCAGCAGACAACAGGGGGCTGAGATTATTAGGGTGGGAAGGACCATCGTTATTTGGCCCTTTCCAGCCTAACAATAGCAGCCCACAGCCGCCCCAGAAGTGGCGGATCCATAAGATGCACCAATTCTGGCGCTGGACCCGACTCTTCTCGTTGCCCTGGTGCGGAGGGAATCGGGGTAATAAGAAGTTTATGGCAGCAGCCCATAGCTGCCACTAAGCCCTAGGTTAGTGATGTCATGCGTCTATGAGACACCCCACATCACTAATCTGTAATTTCCAGCTCTCGTTCAAAGTAACCTGATATATGGAGACAGGATGACAGATCGCAGCCCCTCATTACTGCAAGAGACTGAGCGCCCTGACCGGGAGCACACACCGGGTGCAAACTGCACCCCATACAAGAAAGAGCTCACCCCATGGGATGGATATGTGAAGCCCCGCAGGTGTGGTTGTGTCGGTGCATTACCTTCAGGGACTCCACGTGGTGGGACGGTTCTGGTCACAGGTAGGGAACCTTCTTGGGATTGTCGTGACGCCACTCTCGGAATTGCGGTCAGTGGGGACAGCCACTGCAGGTTAAAGGGTGCCTGGGGCTGATGGTGGGTGCAGTCAGATGTAGTGGCCTCCCGAGAGTGAAGCAAGCCCCAGGGCCCTGTGTAGGTGTGTGGAACCACAAGGCGCAGAATAACTCAACACAAGCAGAATGTCTTTCAGGGGTTTTACTCACTGTTGATGGCAGGGTGAGTAACCCGGGCGTAGCTGGGATGAACCAGGCTGGAACCAGGCGTTCTTCAGGCTGACTTGTGATGGTGGCTACTTACTCGCCTTCCTTAGTCCTTTTGTTGTTTGTGGTAACCCCGACTTGCAGTCCCTATGGGGGTCACCCAGGGAAGTTGCTGCTCCCCTCGTTTTGGCCCGTTTGCTTGTAGCCTGGACCAGGTCACTCTGGCTGCTTGCCTCCTGTGAGCTATGGGCCCTCACCTTGCTACGTGGCTGCGGACCCTGTGGTGTCGTCTTGGGGGTTTGAAGTGCCCCCTCAGGCAGGTTTGGCTGAAGAAAGCTAGATCTATCTCTGCACTAGGACCTGTTACCCCTTCGGGCCTTGTACCTCCCTGGCAGTCCTCTTACTCTTCACTCCGTTGCTCTCTCTTTAGCCTTGGGTGGATTTCGGGTGGCACTACCAGGTGACCGGTCTCCCCCGTCAGTAGTCACTGCGCGGACGCTGTTAGACTGCAACAGCTCCAGGGTCTGCTTCTGCTCTCCCTGAGCTGCACACTAAACCGGTTCACTTGTGGGTTCTGCACTGCTGCTCCTGTCTGAGCTCCACTTCCACACCCCTCTCTCTTCAACTCCCTGCTCCAGTCTCCTCCCTCCATCTCTTCCTCTTTCCCCTTTGTGCCTGCCTGCGCCACCTAGCAACCAGGCTCTCTACCACACCCCTTGAGTGGACATGGAGGCCACGCCCCCACCTGGAAGCTCTCAGGAGTCCTCCCAAAGGTGAGACCTGATTACTATGCGCCTGTATAGTCACACCTCGGTCAGCCTTCTGGGTTACCTGTATTGTACTGCCCCCAGCATGGGTGCAGTACTCAGTGGTGCCTGACCAGGTCAGGGGCGCCACAGATACATAGCCCACGAGGAGTGGACGCTTCTCCAGTGAGGTGCCTTCTCTCCAAGTGATAGGTGTGACACTAATTAAAAAAAGTTACACTTTGGTGACACAGTATCCTATAACCACCAAATCCTTCTATCAGCACCATAACAAAAGGTGACTGAGCACCCAGAAAAGTGTCCTTGTGACCAGGGTGGTCCCCATGGAGCATTACACTCACTTGAACTAATAGCTGCCCATAACACATTGCAATGTTGATGTGTTACATACCAATGTTACTGTTACGCACAGGGTTGGACTGTTGTGTCTGGGGCCCACCAGGGAAATTGACTCCAGCGGCCCACCCTACAGCGATATGCAGATACCTGTTGGCCGTTATCCCCATTATAGTGCAGCATTGACTGTAAAACACAGGCGGCTCCTGCACATCTCCTGTGCACACACAATAACTGATGTACAATTACAGTAGTTTGCAGTAAGGGAGATCTTTGGTGAAGTGATCACCGATTCACAGGTTGGGTAGGTGATCACTTATTGAATGAATGGATCCTGGGACGAGTCGGACATCAGCTCCACTTTAATGGGGATAAAAGTCGCAGGATCGGTGCAGGTCCCAGCAATCGGTCCCCACAGATGAATAAGTTATCACTTATCCTTAGGCCACGTTCACACGTTCAGTATTTGGTCAGAATGTTACATCAGTATTTCTAAGCCAAAACTAGGAGTGGGTTAAAAATGCAGAGGTGTTTCTATTATACTTTTCCTCTGATTTTACTACTGTTGGTTTTGGCTACAAATACTGATGTAACACCTTACCAAATATTCAACATGGGCGCATGGCCTTAGAATAGGCGATTACTTAGCATATTTGCTACAGTGTAATAGCCACAGGACAGGGAGGGGTTAAACGTTCACGTATTTAATCTCTACTGGAAATAATCTCCCCTTTATTGATAGAGAGAAAAAGTGACCTCCAGACACAATCCACTATCCCAAGACCAATTATACCACATACAAGGGAGAAATACTGCCACACCATGGCCAATAACATATTACCACCACATAGTACCTGAATACAACCACATACAAGGGAGAAATACTGCAACACTATGGGAAAACCACATAGATGACCAAATAATACCACATACAACAGACAAATAACCCCACACTGTGACCAGACCACATATTACCACCACACAGTGCCCAAACAAACTACAATAATGATTATGAATAAAAACCACCATACTAATAATACTAATATTACCATCAGTAGAACCCAGACAAGAGAGTCTTTAAATTTGCCAAATGATAGAGACACTCAGACAAGCCATAATTATAAATGTACAAAACATTTTATTTAAATAATGTTGTAGGTGTATCAATAACATCTCACAAAGACATAGCAAAAGGATCAGAGAGAATAAGTGGATCTTGTGGAGACTTGTTCTCCTTTATTTCCGGGACACGTGGGGTGTCTCCCCCTCAGCACTTATTCCCTCTGGTCCTTTTTCTATGTCTTTGTGAAATGTTATTGATTCACCTACAGCATTATTTAAATAAAATGTTTTGTACATTTATAATTATGGCTTGTCTGAGTGTCTCTATCATTTGGCAAATTTAAAGACTCTCTTGTCTGGGTTCTACTGTTATTTTGAGTTGTTGCCAATAATTTTTTTCTTATGGGGCTCTTTTATGATTATATTTCAGTATTACTGTGGTTTATCACAGGCTATTCTCAGGGTCCTATGGATTTTAAAGCCTGCGAAAAAGCGTGGGAAACACAATTGGACCGGGTGTTTGAAGCTGGAGGGGAGGAGTTACCTTCTTTGAGTTCCAGAACTGCTCTGGATCACATGAACAGCCTTAAATCTATGTTAAATAGAAAAACACGTCTATGGTGGAATGTGGCATTTATGAAGAGGTATCTGGATAGAGGGTTGGTCCCCAGGGGGCTTAGAGTTAGGGTTTTTCCCTCTTTCGCCGTCTCGGACGAAACTATTAAAACCAAATGGGAGGAAGCCGCGGCTGGCTGCTCCAGGACTTTCATGCAGCTCCTGATAGAGCTGAATGAAAAATCCATCAGTGAGCTTGAGACGGAGATTGGGGAGGCCCAGACCCTTCTTTCCTCGGAGCTAACCCCAGATGAACTGTCCAAGTATAATGAGTCACTGGACAAAGAGTTCTCCAAATGGGAGAAAGAAATTCTGAATACCAAAACGAAAAAATACCAGCGGGACGTTATGGACTATAAGAACGGCCAAGTTTATCGGTGGCGGGGTGTGGCACATTCTAGGAAAAAACATCATGCTTCAATGGTGTCAATTTCGGCATCATCTATGTCCTCAGTGGATGAAGAGTCCACATCTGATAAAATCAGGAATATGAGACCTAATACCAGAGCCACGAATGCTCGGAACAAACAAGGTATAGGTCCTGGTGGTGGACGTGGGACTCTTCCCCCAGTTCAGAAGAAAGGGGGAGACTCGCACCTTGAGGTAATCAATCTATCCAAACATGTGCTCACCCCTCCTCAAATTGAGGTCCTTAAGCTGGGACTGTCGTTTGTGCCTTAGGCTAATTTTAATTTATTTTCAGTGATTAAAGATCTCCATTTATTTTTACGGAAGTTGGTGTTACATAAACTACACCATAAAAAAACTTCAGGCGAGCCATCTTTGTCTACCCTTGAACAGGAAGCCATTGCTACCCTTGAAGAACTGGAGGCGGAGTCCACTTACCATCCATTAGGTAACTTCCCACAACATACCATGCCAAAATCCACCACATTCCCGCCTCTATCACTATGCCCCCCTATCCAGATTTTTGGGGAGTTGGTGACTAGAGATATTCGGCGACTCTCCTTGAAGGGTGGCGGTAATAATCTTACTAGACAGCAACAATCCGCACTCAGGGAGATACAGTCCCTTGATGGCGTGGTTGTTAAACCCGCCGATAAAGGCGGTAATGTGGTGATTTGACCTGTGGAACTGTACGAGAGGGAGGCATGGCGCCAACTCGGAGATCGGGATGCCTATGAACCTCTCCACCATAATCCCATGCGGGGTTATGCCAATGACCTAGAGGTGATACTGTTACAGGTATTTCAGGAGGGAATCATTCCCAAGAAGATCTATGAGGGCCTTTTCGTGAAGTCACCAGTGGTTCCAACTTTCTATCTCCTCCCCAAGATTCACAAAAACCCAAAGGTGCCCCCGGGACATCCCATTGTCTCTGGCATGGGTGGGTTGTGCGATGTCACTTGCAAATTTATTGAACACTACTTGCACCCACTCGTGGAGACATTGCCCTCCTATGTCAGAGACACTTCGGACGTCCTTAGGAGGCTGGAGGGCTTAGTCTTGGAGGAGGATGTACTACTGGTGACCATGGATGTCGAGGCCCTCTACTCTAGCATTGGTCACCGCGATGGACTTGCAGCCACTCAGTTCTATCTGGATGCAAGTAATCTGGATAGGTCCCTGTCCGGTCTGATCATGGAGTTGTTGGAGTTTGTGTTGATGCACAACTTCTTCGTTTTTCGGGACCGGTTCTTCCTCCAGCGGCGCGGCACTGCGATGGAGGCGGCTTGTGCGCCGTCCTACGCAAACCTCTTTCTCGGTTTCTGAGAGAGGGAGGCTTTCGGGGGCGGCGTGCCGGCGAGCTCCCATGCGCAGTGCTGGCTTCGCTATATAGACGACATTTTTGTCGTCTGGGGTGAAACCGGTTCTGAACTTGAGGATTTTGTGCGTCGACTCAACTCCAATGACCAGAACATCTTATTGACTCATCAGATCGGGCCAAGGGCCATTGATTTTCGTGACATCCGGATTTCCATCGAACTGAGTGGCGCCGTATCCACCACCATCTTTCGTAAGTCCACCGCGGTCAATTCCCTCCTCCACGCCACCTCGGGACACCCTAGGTCAACGGTAAACGCAATCCCGACGGCCCAGTTTCTACGCTTGCGCAGACTGTGCTCTTCGGATTGCTCCTTTGAGGTCGAATCAGGGGATATGAGGGAGAGATTCATAAATAGGGGCTACAGTAGTAGATCTATAAAACGAGGTTATCAGCGGGCCAAATTCTCGAGACGTGACCACCTATTATCTGGGAGAAATATGACAGCAAAATCATCTGGTCCAATAGCCAGATTTATCTCCACCTACTGTAGACAGTGGGAACAGATAAGGGGTGTGTTAAGTAAACACTGGGCAATCCTTCAAACGGAACCTGCCTTTGAGGGATATTTGCCCGATCGTCCTATGATGACAGCAAAGAGGGGTAGGAGTCTTAAAGACATGTTAGTGCATAGTCACCATGTTGTGAGGGCCCCCCCCGCTCTTTGGCTGTGGTCCCCAGCGAGTCGGCTGCTATCCATGTGGTTGTTGCCGTGGATGTAAAAATATTATCAGGGCTACTACTTTCTGCTCCGCCGATGGCCTCAGAGAATTTTCAATCCGGGAATATATTTCCTGCAACACATCTGGCGTAATCTATTACGCCACATGTGGTTGCGACAAAATATATATCGGATTGACCTCTCGGGAACTCCGTATCCGTACAAGGGAGCATGTACGCGATATACTGGCAGCCAAGGAGGTTATCAACTCAGAATCCCTCAAGATGATTCCCCGCCACTTCAGGGAGGTCCATAATTGTGACCCAATATCCCTGAAGGTCCGTGGGATTGACAGAGTACATCTTGGGATTCGTGGGGGAGACCTGAAAAAGCGCCTGGCACAAGTGGAGTGTCGGTGGATCTTTACCCTTGGAACCATGTCACCGCATGGACTTAATGAACGGCTTACTTTTGCCCATTTTTGTAATGACTCAGGTTTTCCCCATATATGACATGTTTTTGTTCTATGGTTGGTCCTCCTTGTGTCGAGGAGAGTTACCTCCATTTTTATATGGTTGGTGCATGTG